>NC_054536.1:79174819-79427319 GCF_017654505.1 Polyodon spathula | reverse complement strand
ATGCTGGTGAAGGGAGAGCGAAAGTTAATACAACACGCTGTTAACCCTACATTCCAGCAAAGGGGCAATATGAATTGCATGAATAATCAAAGCTATAATAGATTTTTGGTGCCTTAACTATATTTCAGGACAATGATTAGGGCAAGTCAAAACCACAGTTAAAATGTGACTACAGCAGATATTTTAATATCAAAAGGAGGGACAAAACTGATGGGCTACATTTCAAAAGATTTCCAAATCTGACACGGACAACAAGCAGACAAATCATGGTTGTTCTTGTTGCAAGCAATGTTAAATTGCTTAAAATGACCTTGTCCTAATGCCCCCTTTATTAAGGCAAATGTTAGTTTTTTTACGTAAAGCCTGTGATGTCACATGGCAAATTCAGATATTCATCATGCAGTACGCTATACAGAAAACAAATGGTATTGGTTAAGTTTGATTGGTCAGTTAAAATGACAGGGGTAATATGCATCAATATCACTACTGGAAAAAAAAAATCCTGCAAATGTCCATCCTCCCCCCACCCATACCAATCTATTAGCTTTATACCCTTGGCTTGCTCTTCTTGAGATATCTGCATATTCCAAACTGAAGTACACTATACAAGCAAATAATCAAAAGACCCTTTGACATAAGAAATAGTGCAGTGGTTTCTATGAATTTTAAATTCTTAGTTCCCACTCCAACATAAAACAGCCTTTAACCTAGGTTACTGTAAAATGAGGACACAAACAATATTCCAGAGCACACACACATTGCTATAGGAGACCACCACCATATAAAAAACATCTGATTTTCTGGTCTCAATTACATTCTCAATGCAAATGCTCCTGTCTGTAAAAATTGCTTCAGATGGTCCCAAAGGCTGCTATGATAGAGTGGTTTCACTGCACCTGAAATTTAAAAGTGTTACAGGTACAGAGTAATAGCCCAGTTCTGTCACTTGCCTTATTCCCCAAAGCCCGTAAGATTAAGTGTCTTTACCTGAATGCCCATATCATCCTCCTCCTCCTCTGGTGAAGGAGGGGGTGTTCTTTCCAAGTCTGAATTATCTAAGGATTCCCGCTTACGTTTTCCTTCCTTTTTCTTTGTAGTGCTTGCCTCTGGATCGGGTTTGTTGCTATATAAAAAAGGGCACCATGGTGAGTTATGAATGATGAATTTAAATGCTATCAGTAGAGCTTTGTACAGAGATTTCCAGGTTGGAAGACCCCCTGGGGGCCCCCCCCAATGCCCGGGACGACAACGACACAGAGTTTCTATAACACATGCAGTACTGGCACTTTCAGATGCAGCCAACATTTTACACTGGGGTATGCATATACCTGGCGACAGGGGTGGAGGTGCCAGGCCATGGTGATTAGTTTATTTCATATTGGCTTTGAAATTACAGTTGTGGTGTGGGAATGCATGTTACTAATGGACATGTAAGCACTATCGTCTCAGGGGTGAAACAGAAATTTACTTTAAGTTTATTTTAAATATTCAAGTAGGATATGGCCCCGAGATGCAGCATCTGGTTGAAAGAGACATCCTTTTAGCAGCAGTGGTGCAGAGTTACAATATGCCATCCTTAAACACAGAGTGCACAAACAAAAAAAACTCAGTTACCTGTACTACAGTGTGTATAATATATTTTAAAGCTATAATGACCTATGATTAGTAGGATGTCCACTTTGCAACAATATGGTCTTTCTTGTGTTCTCTCCTTAGGAATAATGCAGAGAAAGAAATGAGTTCTTAATTTTATTGAACAGAGAACCTCACGATTGGCTAGAGATGACCAAAGGATTCATAATAAAGTTTACAGTATGATGTAAAGAGATGTCCACACATGACACGTGCCGTCTCCTGCCACATATAATTGAGGCTGCCAAAATGAACAAAGCTCAACCTGCTTACACATAATAGGCATGGTTGTAGATAAGGTAAGTAGGGCATGCAGTGAATACTGGCATACTAATTCCCCTTAATCTCCCAGAAATAGATGTAAAATGTAGTTGATCTTAAATGCACCTGATCAGGAGTGTGAAGGACTGTATCTGGCTCCTTTACCTATTCTAAAAAAAGTAGGTGGAATCTTTTTTTTTTTTTTTTTTTTTAAAAGTATAGCATTCACTAAAATAAAGCAACAAACAAGAGCACTTTGCTTCCACGGAACACTACAACAACCTCAGCGTACAGTAAAACGAACAGAATGTGCAGTTCCATTCTGAGGTCTCTGAAAATAATCTACATTATGCAAAAAAAGTGTTTACATTTACAAAAATCAAGAGCCTGTGGGGCTACCGTATTTCTGATTGTATGGGGAAAGTGACAATGATTGTACCACTAAATGGCTAATTTAACAAGATATATACTTGTATGTTGTCATTAATTGGAAATGCAAGACCACAGAGTAATGCTTTTGGACATCTAGCCTTAACTTTGGTACCCTTATTTTAATTAACATTGATCTTAAAACTTACTAAATTACTGTAATTAGCAAACAAAACGCAAGAGACAGTTCACACAGTATTTGAAATTACATACACATGTATTTTTTTTTGTATTTGACAACAAAAGCAGTGGTATGCCATTATAGGTTCACTCTGAAAAAGGCATGGGGATTTCTAAAAGCATGCAGACAACTGGGCAATTCAAAGTTTAGTGTGAATTGATCATTTTAGACAAATGCTCAACTGCAACATTTTAAAAAGGACATGCTCTAAATCACTTGTTCTTAAGCACTT
The DNA here is from genome assembly GCF_017654505.1 of Polyodon spathula. Lineage (NCBI taxonomy): Eukaryota > Metazoa > Chordata > Actinopteri > Acipenseriformes > Polyodontidae > Polyodon > Polyodon spathula. Next base: position 79,424,584 of record NC_054536.1, on the reverse strand, counting down.
ACTCAAAGAGTAATACAGATGTAACAAAACATTTAGCACACCTTCTTGGTGCCAATACAATAGTTTAAAAACCTTTGTGCAGCAGCATTTCATCTCAGCTTTCCTGAAGTTTGTACCACACATGGCTAAAAGCCACCCCCACTACAAGGCTCCACTTCCAGCATTTATTTCCGCTCTTACTGCCACAAATTATACAATACTGTAGCTGAGCTCTGGGCCCCTTTCCTTTCATCTGCACGCCAAGAGCAATCAGATTACCCTGGTAACCAGTGGTCACATGACCAGCACCTGCTCTTTTGGCTAGATGCCACTGACTAAAGCCATCTGCTTCCCTCAATCATCTTTCAAACATTCAACACCTGCAATACAACATTTTGCGTTTTTTTTTTTTTAGTTAAAAAAAAAAAAAAAATCACTGCCAAACAGGTCCTAAAACTTTTTGTTCTTCAAGAAAAATAAGCCAAGACCATCAAGGAACAGAGCTGCCAGGTTCATGCTTTTGATTTCTGACCTCTATAAAATCAAGACTACAGAAAACAATTTAACTTAGAGCACCCAAGGCACATACACTACTGCTACAGATGCAATGTCTTGCAGAACTACATATCTAGATTGCCTTATGAAATATCAGGGGAAAGGCACAAGACTCGTTTTTCCCTTACAGTGGAACTCTGTTATACAAAGCACTTTGGTAAAATAATCATTTACACCGTGTTCTGTATCAGTTACTAGGATTCCTAAAACACTGGGTTTTCCCCTAAAAAAAAGCCCAGACATGCTGCAAACGTTCCTACACTAAGATAAATGTTTGTAGTTACTCATTGTTTGAACCACATAAAAAAAATAATGAAACATTGAAGACCGTAGCAACACAGTGCAGTGGCCAAGTTCTTACACTGCATGGGTAGTGCTGGTGTATAGCAAGGGAGTGGGTAGCATGTGGTTTGGGTTAATAGAACACCTGCTGCCACAGATGAGTCACCTTCAGCACTACTATACCTTCAACTGCCAGCATGCTCTTCAATACTCTGCAATATCAATGCAGTATATATCACATTTACATTTCTTTCAGCAGTGAAGACTTAATGAGTCACAACTGTATGGGGAAATCAAACTGTAGATCTCACATTGCAAAACTAACACCTATTGAGAGTTAAGATCTGGGCTATTCAACTGCAGAACTGGAAAAATCTTGAAAAGATACAAACCACTTTGGAGTTTGAAACTATCCTGGCATATATTGCAAATCATAGTGTTCAAATGCAAATATATTGTGTAAATGTCACGCAGGTAATACAGGTGTAAAATAACAGCAACAGATATTTATATGACTTGCCAAACTTTCTACAGTATAGGATCAAGAAATTATACTTTGCGCATACAAGAGCAGAGAGTTGGTGTAGTTGCAGCCTTAAAAAAAAAAAAAGCTGCACTTTAATTCTGTGAAACACTGTATTGCTTTCTATTAAAATATTGAAATTCGTGTACCTTGCATAAGGCCACAATCCAATTTTTTAAAATGTTATTACAACAGAAATCCTAAATTAGATTCATATGTATGAAATGTGTTGGACCTCTGGGAAACATTAGTACACATTTTAAAATCATGAACATCTGTCCACAGTTTATATGCTTTGTTTTGATTATTCTGAATGCATCTCAAATACAGTATCAGTTGTCCGGGAGTACTGTCTAGGGCCTTCTGGTCCCAACATGACCCAGTTCACTAAAACGACCACCAATGGAGGAGTTGCAATTACCAGTTCAACAAGGCAGCCATATAGTTAGCCCATTGGTTAGATGTCACATGCTATATTTACAAAAGGATTGAAATCCAAGACAAAAATGCAGTAAGATGGTTAAGCATCTGTAGCCAAATGAGATCAGTAACGTTATAGATTTATTTATTTTTTTAGGGGGAGGGAGGGAGAGAGAGAGAGAGAGAGAATACAACATTTGTCAAATGACTAGTATTATTCTAATGTGGTTATTTTAATACAGGTCATTGTTTTTAGTTGCATTATGACAAAGTGAAAGTTGTTCAGCTAATCCAAAATCACTACCCCCTTCTAAACACAGAACAGAAAAAAGGTATTGAGTACTTCTGCTTTTTTATTTATATAAAAAAGGCTTCACTACAAATAACAGTATTTAAAAGTATCAGGCACACCATTATTTGCCAATATATTTAACCCAGTCAACTAACAACCACTGCAAGATGCTATTTTCTTAGTATGCCAGCCAGCAAGACACACACCACGATCCACAAGGGACAAATAAATTGTACTGTAAATATAGGGGAATTTCACATCTTACCCAGTGTACACATTCCTACTTCAGAACACTTGTCAATAGGCATGCATTGATCAATGATATATAGCCAGTGAGGTCGACATACCTGGCTTTCTTGGTGCTCTTGGGTTTCGGGGTGGTCACTTTGACTTTCTTCTCCTTGGGTTCTTTTGGTGCTTTGGGAGTTTTAGGAGTTTTAGGAGTCTTGGGTTGCTTAGGCTCTTTAGGTTCCTTCGGCTCTTTCTTCTCCTTTGGCTTCTTTTTTTTTTTCTTCTCTGCTGGAGAGCCATCTGTCTCTGGGCTCTTCAGAGGGTCTAGCCCTTCCTGAGGAGTCTCCTCTCCAGTGCCTTTAGTGATTTCCCCAGTGCTGGCACGACTGGCTTTTTTCTTCTTTTTCTTCTGCTGCTTCTGCTCCAGATCCGTCTGCTGCTCTTCACAGTTCACCAGCTGAGAGTTCTGGCTGGAAACCTGCGTCATGTCTGATGCTGGCATCTCGACTGATGGATCTGATGGAGAAGGCTGCAGCGAGGAAACAGAACCAAAATGATTATATACAATGTCTCAAAATGGCAAGTTTTTATATATCACACACACCTCATGCTTCAGTTAAAAAGAAACAAGGTGTTTTGTTCCAGTCGTGGGACTACAGTACAAGACATGTTCCAGGGCTTAAATACCAACTTATTCATTTAAAATGTTGTAAAACGGATGTACTGTTATGCACTTTTCACTCTGTAAATCAATAGTTCAATCTTCTGCCTTTAAACTAATATTTTCATACCGGCAGATACCAAGTCTTTCTACAGAGCATTTCACCATAGCTAAGAAACTAAAAACTACCAAAAGGAGCAGGCTTCGGAACTTCTCTACAGACGAGAACGTGAAATGTTCCCAAAGACCATCAGACTTAAATACACTGAAAAAGGCCAATAAGAAAAACAATACTAGGCAGAACCTGAATTGACCCATTGAAAATAAGTCTACCTTCAAATAGTTTACTCTTAATAAATGCCTTCATAACATCTATAGGTGTTAACTATTTTAAAGAAAATACAAAAGCATGAACAAACTTAAAATAAAAGCAAGAATTGTGCAAACAAGCACAACAACCTGATTAAAATAGTATACAGTACACACCATATTTATTTTCCTGCTTGGATTTCAGATATTTCAAGTTACATTTTAGTAACTAGCATATCGTTCTTCAAAAACAGATTCTGCAACAATACTGAATTAGTTTTCTTGGAGGGCATAAATAAAACTTTTTTCTTTTTTGTTTTACACACAACCTTTATTTCTAAATTCTTTGTGTTAACACCTCAGCGTGCATGTGAAAATGAACTCGCACCAAAAAAGGTAACAAGCATGGGCTCCAAGGATTCCGTAAAACCACAAAAGTAGTACAAGACAGTCGAAAAAAAGTAGGTCATCACAACTTACATGGCAACCACAACATGTAGAATATACCACATTACATCTTGTAATGAATGTGCACACAAGTTTCACCAAATTCAGTTGAGTGGTTCCCACGACAAAAAACTGACGTATCATCAGTAGTCTGATCGGCAAGAACTCAGTACATTCACCTTATAGAACATGAGCCAACCTCCACCCCTACCCACCCTCCCAAATGTATTCCTTTCCTGACAAATTACTTCTATATTTAAAACCAGCAGGATGATCTGCTTCAACACATTTGCTAATGCAGAAGAGTTTACTTGATCAAAAGGAATGCAGAATAATGTGTAAATTGATGTTAGGAGAACACAAGTAAATTGTGAAAAATTAGAGTAGAGAATCAGGTACTGTAGTTCTTACTATGAAATGCTTTGATATGACTAGGCGACGCGTCTTGAAATGAAACCTTTTAAAATACACATGATTGTTTAAATATATTTCCGGTAAACAGCTATTTAGACAAGTACAATTTGACAATGATTTGCTCCTCAAACACAAATATCAGTGTTAACCCCCCTGGTCATTAGGCACCAAGATATTTTGATGCAGAATTTAGAAGCATGCAAAAGGTTCTCCAAACAAGACATTTGGCCAAGTTTTTCTCCCAGAACAATGTAGAATTGCTCAATTAAGCACTGTTCCAGTAATCAAGGGCTTGTTAACTTTGTTAGCAGCAAATCATCATGGCATGCCATAAGACAAAACATTCACCCAGTCTCCTGAAAATTCTTATTCCGTTCAAGCCATAAAGCTATCAGCTTTCCATACAAGATTGAAAATAAACAGTATGCCAGGCAACAACTTTCTAGATAAATTAAACTAGTAAAGTGGAATTTAGAAACATTTCTGATAAATAAAACCTTGAACACAAGCCACTTACATAAGCGCTTTACCACCTTGAATGCATTGATTTCACAGAGTTCATTAGAATAGTCATTTTTGCATTCAAATTAAATCAATGTAATTTAATTATGCAGGTAGAGCAAAAGTCTAAACCCTATGTTGTATGAATGTATTTACTTACTAGTGCATTGTTGGTTTGAAAGACTACAGTAGGTAAACTCACAAGTTCTATTATCCTATGTTGAAAGGAGAAAATCCTACTTGGAGAAAAATACCATACTACAAATTGTACTGCTAAAATTACACTCATTACTGTTATCTACTGTAGTTTATGGTACTGTATGTTAAAAGATAAGTGGTCCCTGGTTTATCCTCGAAGACAGCCATTTAACTTCAAAGATAGATGGTATGTGGACAAGGCGGACAAACCGAAAACATTACAGGCAAAATGTATTTTAATATTCAGTGTAGGGGTAAAAGGATATATTGCATACACCCTGCCATGATTGTAATGCCAAGCTAAGTCAGTATGGTAACGGAATGCATTCATATAAGTAGGTTTCTTCATCTATTCAGATAGCCCTAGTTACTGAAGGTAAACAAAATGTCAACTAAAAGTATGAAATATTTTGAAATATGGTTGAAAGTTAACAAATGTGGCTAAAAAATGAAATTTCTTTAAAAACAAATAAAAAAAGTGACTTGTAGGACTGCTATAGTATCAAATCAAAGCGCCTGGTTTATTATTCATATATCTAGAAGATAAAACACGAGTATGTGGTAGTAAACGTTAACATGTGATTGGTTTTGTAACATTGCTGACAAAAAGGGCAATTGTTTCTTGTACAATAGACGACCAACTTTACAAATAGAATCATAGAATACCATTGTGTGCCAAATGAAGTCATTATTATAAATTGTTAGGTCTATCATACAGAAGCCAAGAAAAGTCACATGATCACAACATGGTAGCCATATTATGTTACAGGTTAAAGCACAAGATACCTACAGATTTTGTCCAAGGGAAAAAAAAATAAAAAAACACTCCACAGGAGTATGACGTTGCAGGGCCCTCTGAAATCCACGTTAATGAGAACACGGACAGAATCAAAAGAACAACGTGCAATCCAGTGTTGTACGGGGAAAAAAATGCATTTGGCAGGAGAGCATTAACCTTGAAATTACACGTTTGAAGGGAAAATGTGAAACACTTGAAATGTGCACAAAATTGTGCAGTACAGGTAGTCGTAGCTAGTAGAGGATTGCTGGCTTGTGTATTCAACATACACAAACACACTGGGGCCTGGCGAGAATTTGCTGTGTACTTTCAAATGCCCAGGTATTTAGTAACTTTGCCCACTTTAAATACATTAAGTTTCCTGAACAAAATCATCCTTATCAGTCATCTGGCTCAAAAAAATGACAAAGAAAAAAAAACCTCCACAAAAAAATTCTACCCAGGCACAGCAGTTCAGCAGCACAGTGTGTGCAGAGCACAAATCTGTCACTGCGGATGTTTGCTGATCAGGGATTGTCAGGCACTGGTCACAGGGGACCCATGAGGCTACTGCAGCTCTGCATATCCAAGCAGGAGAACTGTAGACTCCACAGCAGGGAAAAGGAAACTAAGGCACTGCAATCTGCTCCTTTATAAATGAGATGCTCTTGATAAATTATTTTACATTACATACAAAAGTATGTGCCAAAGCTCCCAAATACTGTTCTAGTCCCAATTTGATTGGCTAAACTGTAGATTTGAATTAGAAATAATGTTAAGAACCTTTCTACAAAAGGAGTTTAAATCGTATCTTGCACAGAACTGCACAACACGTTTAGTTATATTCAGGGATTGTTTTAACAGCAGAGTTCTGTCAAATGTGAAGGTCCTTTGGTGGAGGAGGAGGAGGGTGTACAAGGTTACTGAACGTCAATACAGCAGTTACACATACAGTAAACAACACAGTAAACCGTAGAGGGCAAAAGATAAAATGTGTCATCCATTTTAAACATGTAAGCATTCTACATACTTCGATTAACAAAACAAAAAGTGGGAGCAAGGAAAAAGTACATCAGCCAGACAATTATAATAGACTTAAATACAGTAGTGAAAGGGTAGTTTGCAAAGCTGCGAGTGCCAGGACATATACAATTTGGGGTCGCTTTGAGAGCACAAATAAACAATACAGTAGATTAAGCACTACTGTAACATGAAACAATTTTTAAAAGTGCAGGCTTGGTGGCACCTTTTTCATCGGGTGGGGGGGGGGGCGTTGTACAGTAACTGTTCACTACATTTATCAAGTGCAGACATTCCCAGTTATTTCAATCCTTTTACAGTTTTAGGTTTCCATTTTTTTGTGATCAGCGATAACAAATCAAACGTCACAATTAACAGATACTGTAGAGCCCAGAAACACATAACCTTGACTGTGCATTCAGGTTACTTTAATCTTAAGATGTGCCCCCAGCACCTGTCCCCAATAAAAACATATATTGGTCTAAGTGAGCATCCTGATGCATATATTTTGAGTAGCTTGCATATTCGTACATGTTACATTCATGTGCAAAAAAGACAAGGTTGCATGTTGTTTTGAAACAAACCTATGAACTGTGCAGAGAATGCAGGGGAAAAATACCCTTTGTGTCCTCAAACACTTAGGAGCATGAGGCTCTATAGACCAAATCCTTGGACCTAAAAACCTACCCACCCCTACACCCTCCCCCCTCCTCATTTGAACTCCCATTCCATTGGGAGCAGGGCTTACTGAATTCAGTGGCGAGAGCTGGTCAGGTGTCAGCAGAGAGCCCACTGAATCAGCATGCTGCAGGGCCTTATATTTGTATGCAAATGAAGTTTACTGGCGCTAGTCACCCTCAGAGGAGGACAATGAATGGCACAAATTACTTTCTGCCAAATCAACACAACACCTGAGGTGATGGGGGATCACCAAGACAATGCTCCCACCAATGCCACTTGTACGACTCAAATCCATCTTTTCAAACAAAGCAACTTGTTGACCAAAGGGCACACAGACTCAACAGCTCCCCCAACAAAATAGCATGCACTCCCTTTGTTTTATATGGGGGGGGGGGGGGGGGGGGGGGGGGGGGGAGTGAGAGAGGGGTAGGACTTAGGATCTGAATCAGTCCCCTGGAGGGTATAACAGACCAGAGACCAAATACAATATCTCACACTAACAAGGCCAAAAACATTTTCTAGATAGTTTTCCACAAAGCCAACGGTAATGGGAAAGGGGAGACATTTTATTGTACATTAAAATCAGTCTGTATAGAATGCTAGCCTCTGGGACCCCAAACACCCAATGTTATATTCACTGCTTCCCAGAGGGCTGTGCAAGGGTCAATAAGCAGCATCTGGAGGCCAAGTAATAAGTGCACAGAGTATTACAGCATTATCCATTGGTAACACCAACAGACTGAAGCTTCCCTATTGAGTTTCTAATCTTGTAGTCAACTACAGATCACAGATTGATGCACAGTATTAGCAGGTGGCTGAGCTGGGATTCACTAGCACTAGGATCTCATGCTCTTGCTCTCTCCACAAACCACACAGACTTGAAGGTTCAAAAACTTGCTTGAAAAGGCTAAATGTTCTACATGGAAACTCAAATACGTCAAACATACAAATTACAAGAAAGCATTATCTGAATAATGACTGACTGCAGGAAGTAAATGCTTATGTAGCTTAATTAGCAGCCATATTTGGTATGAGTGTGGCACACAATATACAGTTAGAAATGCTGGCTTCCAATATGGACAAAAAAAATCCAGTAATATTAATTCATATTTTTTTAAAAAATCATTCTAAGATGCTAATATTTACTTAGATCTATTCCTGTAGCGTTATCAAAAACTACAAATTACACACCAGCACAGAAACCAGAGACAGCTGCTTCAGATGTGACAATTATGTAATTTAGCCTTTTTGTATCTGGTGTTTATCCCATATGGGCCTATGTTGTGTGTTTTAAAAAAAAAAAAAAAAAAAAAAAAACAACAACAACCCACAAGCCAAACAAAATCACAGGGTGGTCTGAAGGGTGGGACTGGAGAGAATGGTAGAGTGCAGTGTGCATAAACACTGAGAAGGGCACACAGCTTGTCTGAATACACATTACTGCTTCAATTCACAGCAGTTCCAAGCACCAATTACTGTACATGTGTAGCATTGCCTTTGGATAAGGTGTTTATTGTGGTGGGTCCCATCTCAAGAGACTGATAGCTGTGCCAGCTTTAAAAGAAGAAATCTTAAGTTACTTTGCTGTATGCTTGTATAACAGTGTGAGAGGACTGTCCCTTGTACTAGTGATTGGCCTTTCTGGATATTTATTGCTTACATAAATATCAAAACTCAAGTAATATGTAAAAAACAAAAGCAGTACTTGACATTTCTTCAGCAAGTCGATCTTTATTGACCAGAAGTATAAGTACGGTATGCATTAAACCCAACTTCCGGTATGCATAATTTGCCAACAGCAATCACCATATATTAAATCCAGTACAGACTTTACATGTTACGTTTGTTATCGACCTCCTTCTTAATTACCAAAGCAACTTAAATAAACTATAACATGACCGTCAACACCACTGCATTATAGGAGATAACTTGTAAAATACCTAGTTGCCTTGTATTAATTCAAGTAAATATGCTGTAGTTTTAATACATGCAATGGTACATTCCAACCACCTCTTACCACCAATATTGGTAACACCCTGCACGTAAATGGTTGGGGTATTTTTTGTTGTCAGGAGCATGAGTAATTTACAGCCACTGAAAGATATAACAATGTATTTAATATTTATTTATAGTAATATGTTGCGCTGCAGCGACAGGCTTAGCATGGTTAATGTGTCTATTCAGACCATTTATATCTGTTGCAATACAAAAAGATAGATTATACGACTGAATTACGTTTTTAATAAATTATCTAATCAATTACTCAAACGTTTACACATGCCCAATCCTACCTTACACAAGCTAAATAGAAAGAAATAAGACTAGATAACATCACTGAACGTGCGTGGCGCTTCTATCCCCTGCCTAACCATTGACTTTAAAAAGGAACCCAGCCTCCGAGGACAACTACCCAGAGGGGGAAAGAGGCCGACGGCAAGAGTGAACGAGCGCAAGATCAATTTACACATGCTTGGGACTGCAAAAATCAATCCCCACTAGGCCGCAAAAAAAAAAAAAAAAAAAAAAAAAAAAAAAAAGCACCTTCAGCAAAAGAAAAGTAGGATTGGGTATTTATTTACCTTCCATATAAAAACAAATACTCAAACCAGTTGTAATTTAACTTATGTAAAAATATGACACTTGCAACACTGAAGTTGAATTGATGTTAGAAAAGTTTTGGAATCCCCATACAACTAAATTGGGCATGGTTTTTGTTGTGTAATCTAACACATACATTAGCCACACAGTTTTAACTACACTTAATGTATAATAGAAAATAAGAACACTACATCCAGCTGAGTAAGCCAAAAATAAAACTGCCATCATACTTTGAATCGGAAATACTTTAATGTTCAAATTAAAACTGAATTTAAAACTATACTTAATCTATAAATACAAGAACTGTATAAAATGCATAGCTCTCACTATATTGTTTCTATGCACAGCAGCTACACTGTCAAAGAACCTGGGGAGACTACCTATTTTGGAGCAGTTTTCACCTACAGAATGCACCAATTCCCCATGCAAGTATTGCACTTTAATTAAAATCACTGAAAGCAGTTCTTTAGACTTTATTAAGCCTTTAGTACAGTATTTAATTGGTTCAACAGTATACTGTTGTGGATCGACATCACACACACTATACAATACAATGACCCTGAAGCTTTCATAAAACTACAAAAACAAACAAAAAAAAAGCTACCCTTTTACAAGCTACTCACCTGTTGAACAGGCACTTTCTGAGGCGTAGGTGTTGACTTGTGCTGCTGTGCCCACGGCTGGTGGTGAGACTGCAGGGGAGGAGAGTTCTGGTGGTGCATTATCAGGTGCGGCTGCTGCTGCATGGATGTGCATGTTGGCAGCTGTTGCTTCTGAAAAGGCAGTGGTGGCGGCAGTGGTTGTCCTGGATGCTGCGGGGGTGGTCCAACGAGCAGACGCAGTTCCTGGATCCCCGGCGGCTCAGTATGGTTCCCCCCAATCCCTCCAGGAGGCCGCAGCCCCCCAGTCATGTCTCTCTGGCTGGGCGACAAGCCCATGTAGGGCTGAGGGGGAGGTGGCTGCTGCTGCAGGCCTCTGGGGCCAATGTTCCTCTGAGCCAGCCCTATTGCTCCCGGAGGCTGGTGAGGCATGCTGGGGTAACCGCCTACCTCAATCACCATGCCTGCACTCCCCGGTCTGACCTGTTGTGGGGGAGGCGTTCCTGCAGGGTTGCACAAGGCCTTCATGGGGGACATGGGAGGGGGAGAACCATAGGATCCCTGAGGTTGCTGCTGTTGAGCTGGCTGCGGCTGTTGGGAGGGGTGCATAGGCTGGGAATTGATTTGGTTGGCTTGAATTGACTGTGGGTGCATGAGCCCCTGGGAGGTGCCTGGTGGGAAACCAGCAGTATTGGGGTAGCGCCCCTGGGTCATGGGGGTGTTGTTGCTGGTAAGGCCAATGTTGGGACTCATCCCTGTACTGTTCACTAATCCCTGATTGAGGTTGCTATACGAAGAGTAAGGAGAATACTGCCCTGAGTTGTTTACAGTGGGGGACTGGACTGCCTGGTTCCGTGAACTGAAGCTCAGGCTTTGCTGGGGTCTCCCTGCTACTACAGCCTGCTGTTGTGAGGGGCTAGGTGAGAAGCGAGGGGTATGGGCCACAGATTCTGGGTGAAGGTTGACCTGAGTTGGGCGGTGGTGGAACTGCTGCGGTTGCTGCTGTTGTACTGGATGCCGCATAGGCGGGCCAACGAGGTTAGGGTTTTGCTGTGGGGACATGTGGCCCAAGAAGTGATTGGCCTGAGGTCCTCTGCCTCCCTCCTGCTGCGGGCCCTGGGAGAATTGGTTGATCCTGGGAGGAGTGGGTGTCTGGCTGTGTGGCTGCATGGAGTAATCCCCACGGGCCATGTAAGCACCCATTTGTTGAACATGACCAGAAGGGGCTGACTGCTGAGGCGATTGCTGCTGAAAAGGGGCTCTGACCTGTTCAGGGACCTGAACAGCCCTGGGCCCCCAAAGAGAACCACTGTCTACAAAGGGCTGGCCATGCCTCTCTCCCTGAAGGCCAGGGTAGACACCCATCTGACCCCCACCTCCATGAGAGACTGGTGGGGGAGGGTTGTGGTACTGCGAATGAGGAGAGGACATCCCATTGCCAGGAGCGTTTGACAGCATTCGACCTCCTTGCTGCTCCATCAAGTGCATCTTCTGCTGCTCATACTGACCAAAGTGGTCAAAGTGGCTCAGTTTGGGCTGGCCTTGGCCAGGTGAGGGCTGTGGCAGGTGGTGGAGGGACGACGGTAGAGACCCATAGCCCTGGTCAATGGGCATCGGCGGTCCCAGTGTGTTGACCTGGCTTTCTGGAAAGCTGCACTCACCAAGGCCCTCCAACCCTTCACTGAAGAGATTCCCATCATCCCCAAACAAGCTCATCATCCCAGGGTCAGCCATCCTTCCTCCTTTCTCAGCCTGCAGCTTCCCCCTGCGGTGCTGCTGCTACAAGCGAGCTAGTCTGTGCTTCCTCCACTGAGGTGTATGTCCTCAAAGCTTTTAATCCTTTAACTAATCTCCCACGTGTCACTCCATATTTCCTTAATTCTGTTAGACAATGCAGTGTCAGGCAAAGTCAGGTTACAGGACCTGGGGAGGGAAAATGGAGAAAAACAAAGAAAAAAAAATGATGAAACTGCAGAGAATTGGAGGAATTAACACTATGACACACACCCAAACTACTGCAAGACCTTTATTATAAAAAGATATTAGCTAGCAATTTTACAAAAATATGCAAATACCTTGAAACTACTTTTGCAGTAAACTTAGTTCAACTGTTTTTTCCACCCCCTTCCACCCAACCCCCTTCCACTCTGCTTTTAAACAATAGGTTACTCACAACACATGCAGACACCATCCCCAAATTAATTCATTCTTTACAATCCCTGGCAATTCATTCTTGGATGGAAAAGAACAAAAGAACCCAAAGTGCAGCAGCAGCTGCCACACCAGGCAGGCAGATGTACGAATACAGGCAGGCCGCCCATCTGCTGAACTAAAGCCCTGAAAACGCTCTAGTTACCAGTGTGTCCTTAACCTCATCATCCCCTGAGCATCATAATCAGATGAGCAAGCAGCATTATCTAGGTCTATGATAAAACAGGACTAAACTAAATGGGCGAGAGGATCAAATGTCCAACAGGAAGCAGTGCTGCTTCTACACTCCCACTGGGGACCAAGGAGTGAGTCAACCTTACTTCGCTTGCATTTTAACTTCTTATACAATAAAGTGCAATGAGAACACAGATTTGCCCAGTTCACCATTTTTTAAATCCAATACAAAAGCAGCTATGAGGGAAGAAAAAAAAAAAAAAGTCTGATCATCATGTTTTCTAGATAAAGTTTTAACCTCTGGGTTAGCAACATTTGGTGGAGAAAATATATTATAGATACCTAAAAATAAGAGAAAGCAATTTGGCTGCAATTGACCACACTTTCAAACACAGGTGGGCAGTCAGTGTAGCAGGGCCTCTGCACTGTTCAGATCACAGCCTCTTAATGAGCAGGAAGTCTAAGGAGTTATACCACTTCCTAAAATCAGCACGTCAGATCCAATTGACATTATATATATATATTATATACACAAACACACGTTTTACATCTAAATTTTTAAAGCAATACATAACTTTAGTATAAAGCACATAGTATTTAGCCTACTGATTCTGCTACATTTCCAGCCAACTGTTTGCCCAATTTCTTTTCAAAGTGACAGTTGTGGCTCAATGCCCGTTGCTCTTGTGAGCCACCAGAATTTCTTAGTGTTGATGAGGAAGTTCAGTCACTGGGTTCATCCCCCACCCTGAGGCAAACTGATGACTGAGTGACATAGCAGGCTCCTTGTGTGACTAAGTGCAAGCATACCCCAGCTGGAGTCCTTGGAACACTACTCCTATAATATGTTATGAGCCACACAAAGCAAAACAGCAGGAAAACCATTTACTACAGCAGCTCTCTAGAGTCAGGGCCATTAGTAGTGTGACCCAATGGCCGATGTGAGCACAGCAGCTTTATATACAATTGTTCACCATTTCAGTTTCCTGAAACTTGGTCACAAAAATGTTCAAAAATACAAAAACGTTCGTAATTTTTTTGTAATTACTGATTTGACATAGTAATTACACAACTATGGGCTAAAGAAACTTGTTTTTTTTTTTGCACTTTATATCTGTCATGGATACAAACAGTCAAAAGTATTTCTCCATTTAAAAACACATGCATAACTTAGATATATGCATTTCAAATATCTGCTTTATTCACCTCTTATACTGGGTGTCAAAGCATGGGGTAAATTCTAGATACAAGCTCCTCATTCGAGAATGATGATGTTCTCAAATGAACAGCGCTTCTGAAAAGATGGCACACAGATTTACTAAACAATAGGCCTACATCCTGATCTGTTTCAATGATAAAACAAAACAGGAATTCAAAAAAACAACACACACATTTTAAAAAACAATGTTACAAAAAGGGATATACCTGCAACACTTCCTGACTATCTCTTTTTTGTATTTTATCCAAAGTTTTTATTAGTGCATGTCCTTATTCTACAGTTTTTACCCCTTTGATTCAAAATAAAATATGTTAGCTACCGTACGAGTGCTTGATACCATGTCAGGCTACGGTGTTTCAGTTACGGTTATGGGTCCATTATTCGCATCATGAGCGCATTTTCATTTGCTTCAGCAAGGGACAGCTTTGAATCCACTGCAGGTGCACCAGTTTGATTCCTTGTGTAATCTGAATACTAAATGCATCACCTGTACCATGCACTTGGATGCATCACTGCTGTGTTTGCAAATCTTTCAGTACCTTTTACAGTGTCCTATGACATCAGAAGATAATCCATAATAATTTGAGAATACACCTATTAAAACACAAAAGGCTAAATTCTATAAATGGGGAGTGCTACAGAATGAGCACTGATAAAATGAGTAAGGGGCAGAATTAAACTGACCCAGCTTTAAAAAAGGTGTTGAACAAAAACCAATACTTTCTGGCTCAACTGTTGTGAAACACAGTGCTGTCTCATAACTGAAAAGGATTGGCTTGATCCATCATACTTTGAGCACACTGCATAAACTCATCTTAAATTGGCATTTAGCCTTCAAAATACTCAAACGTAACACTAGAACCTCCACCACAGAGTCTTCATTTTGATCCACTGGTTACCACCGTATGTTCAGTTTGTCCTGGCATTTTAGAGCTCAATGTTCTGGAGTAGACCATTACTACAGTACTAACCATATCACATGGAACTAACCAAGCAATACAATACAAACCCTATTGTATTGAAAATACAAAGCCACTTCAAATGAAAGCCACTACCTTAACATTGTATCTCTCACTACTGACTCAAAGGAAGCTACAAAGTGAAAACGCTGTCTGATGGTTTACGATGTTGATTCAGACTGAAATGGCTCCTACAGTACATTGAAACATCTTCAGATATCCAGGACCATGGTTAGACAGGAAGTTAATTTAACAAATATTGACATAGTTAAAACAAAAAAAAACTAATTTAGTCTGAAGTACATTTTCACCATTGGTTGTCTATAGAAACATTCACTGATATTTTCTTCCAACAGTCCTTACAAAACTTACCCCTTATAATCATTCTGCACAGATGTAACTTTTACTTTGTTCACTATTGCGACCTGTAGGATTGACTGACCGCCGACTTCAATTTAGTTTGTTTGAATTGTCCACCTGCAAGATGTTTTATATAAAAATAAATGTTCAAAGGAGGCCAGGTCAAAGGCATTCCTGAAACAATTGATCTGAAAAGGTTAAAAATAAAGATTTAAAACTAGACAAAAATAGACTCCATGGATAAATATCTCAGGACACATGTCTCAACCTACAGTAGTCCTTGGCAAGATTTGTACTTATTTGATCAGTAACCACCTGCTATCTTCACCTTGTTCAACTGGTCTAATGTGACAAATATAACCAGTTATAAAAATGACACCATTTGAGTGAAAGCTAGTTGATTGTGCTTTTCAATATCTGCTTTCAAGGGACAACACACATCACATTTAGATGGAAAACAAAGCCACAGTTTTTGCCTTACAGTAGCGTATATTACTGGGGCTCATTTTTTTTTACTATTTCATTTAGAACTGGTTCACAAAGCAAGCATTCTCCACATTCATTCTAACAATAAATGCTTTGTACTGCTAGGCTAGCAACCAGGAGGAGATAGCACAGCTAAAGGACAAACCACCATTAAAATATTGGAGGGAGATGAGGCAGGAGGAGGAGAAGGGGGGAGTTAGTTATATTATTGCTATCAACCATAAGTGATCTCCTGGAAACTACATTCTGTACAAAGCACAGACTAAACCACTGGAGGATCCAAGAGGAGGGCCTCAATGGAAACATGCTGAGAGACTGAAAAACACCACCAAACACAACTGATTACTCTCATTAACACCCATTCTTTTGTATGTACCAACTGTAGCTGTTGCAGATTAACCAACTGATCTGGCAATCTCCTACATTTAACATTTAAAAGCTGGTTTTAAAAAGAGAAAGAAAAAGCCAAAATGCATAAGTATTATTCTGCTAGCTGGTTATGGGATTGCTCCCTGCCTATACTATCCCACGGAGGGGCCCCTGTTCAAACAGGCTCTTATGCACACCAGCAGCATTGCATTGCATTCCATCCCCCCCCCCCCCCTTCTTCCAAGCTGCAGCTGAAAATAATTTATCTGTTCCTCTTTGCAAGCACAGCATGTGTGATTGGGGGCAACTTATCTATCATGAATAAACTCGAGTACAAAGACGGGCTGAGTGTCACAGGATACAAAAGGGCAAAGGTCACAGTGGTGGAGCTACAGGGTTTGCACAGGGCTTAGATTGTTTTATGCATGGCTGCCTCATGTATATACTTTTTTTGTGCATGTAAAAACAACCAACAGTGTAGACAACCAGTTTATACATTCTGCTACGTTGGTAGAACGGATGTC
Organism: Polyodon spathula; assembly: GCF_017654505.1. NCBI lineage: Eukaryota > Metazoa > Chordata > Actinopteri > Acipenseriformes > Polyodontidae > Polyodon > Polyodon spathula. Next base: position 79,407,794 of record NC_054536.1, on the reverse strand, counting down.
TTATCCACCAACACCCTTTTTCATTCCCAAATTCCTGCTAAGGAATGAAAGTACAAATGGTTCTCTGAAATCAACTAAAATTATTAAATACAAGTAAAAACAGCAGACTGTTGCATCAATGACACCTTGTCCTATCAGCAGGTGTCATTATTGCCACCTGTCTGAAAACCAGCTGGAAACCGGCTACAGGTCAGTTACCACAGGCACCTGAAACACACACACAAGAAATCAACTCAAGCTTCAGACTTTGGAATCATAAAACAGGAAGATGTTCAAGCAAAAAACATAATACTACATATACAGAGAGAGAGAGAGAGAGAGAGACACATACACATACATACATACATATATGGTTCCTGAGTGGTGCATCCAGTAAAGGTGCCTGGGTGGAGTGCAGGATGCGCCCTATAGCCTTGAGATTGCAGATTCCAATCCAGGCTATGTCATAGCTGACTGTGACCAGGGGTTCTTAGGGGGTGGCGCACAACTGGCCGAGCTCCGCCCAGGTAGGGAGGGCTTAGGTGGGCAGGGCAATCCACTGTTCACCGCACACCAGCGACCCCTGTAACTTATAAGGCACCTGCGGGTCTGCAGTGGAGCCATTCAGATCTGTGTGATCCTCCGGCACTACAGGTCCGGTGGCTTCACTGTGGATACGCAGTGTAAAAAATGACAGATTGGAAGGAACACGTTTCGGAGGGCACGTGTTTCAGCCTCCGTTCCCCAGAGTCGCCGGGGGGGGGGGGGTTGGAGTAGTGAACCGGGATAATAAATAAGCATTCCAAATTGGAGAAAACCAGGGTAAAGCCATTTTTTTGGTGTTAAAAATATCTCACACACATACATCGAATTACACTATGTAACACAATTTTTGTTCCTGGGTAGTAAGTGTTATTTCCCAATTGCTTATGTCTCAAAAGTATAGAAAATAGCTATAATTCCCCACAAACTTTGCTTTTGTGACCAGGACAGTGATATTTAAAAATATCACTACTTCCAGTGGGAAAACAGGCAAATTTGTGTCTTTTCATTCACATAAAGTCAGAAAAAAGCAGCATATGAATCCAAATTAACATGTATTTATACTAAATACAAAAATGACTACAAAAGATTTAGAAGCGAGTAGTTTTTCGAGATTTACGATTACTGTAAATTTGTTACACTTATCTATCAATTGGGACCCCACGATAAATAGATTTTATTGAAATCGAATATTCCATGAAATTAAACTTGTCTTGTATATATTAACTTAATGTCAAGAACATAATCTATGTTGTTGCTTCTAAAAGTTACTGAGAATGTGTGTGAACAAATACAGGTTGATGCTGCAGAGGTCAAGAGCAACCTGCTTTTATTAATCTAATACATATTTTGTTGTTTAAAATCAGTCCCAACTGCAGCCATCTGTCCTAAGCAAAACTAATAATATTTAACATTACTACACTGTCACGTGCCACCGTTTCGGAAAGTTTTTTTTCTTGGTTAAATACCAGAACACAACCTACTTGTCAGGCACGTGGCTACCTACATCATGACGTCTGAACAGGAGCTGGTGAGAAATCCAGGAGCAACCAAAAGTAATGCTTGGGAGCATTTTCGTTTCTGGAAAATTAAGGACAAGACGGTGTACCTTTTATAAGCAAGGACAAATCAGTGGGTGAATTATGCAAATGGGAAACTACCGATCATTTAAATACAACAAACTTTGCTGTACATCTGAAAAACAAACATCAGAAAAAGTAAATGACACAAACTAAAAAAAAAAAACCACCAAACCAAAATGATCAATGGGAGAATGTGTCACTGTGGAAAGTTCCGTTGCAGGAAAAGGTAGGCTACCTCTAACGTACTGTTTGAAAAAACTACGCTATAGTTTTATTCACTGAAGATAATGCAAATTATGTGGCTATGCAAAGTCATGTAAAGTTTTGAATAAATTTGACAGCAAAAAGTGAAATGCATCTCTGCAACCAGTCAGGGACTGCTGCATTTGCCAGAAGCTGGGCTACATAATTCATAAGTTGTAACTCCAACAGCAAATTTAAAAAAAAAAAAAAAAACTATTTTTATACTACATAAAACAGTACATATCCAGAATTGTTTAGTCATGGTTTCCACCAACACCACCAGATAACTTACTTAAATGTATTGCTCAAGAGTAAAGCCTAAGGATGATACTGTACTAATTTATTAAGTGTTCAATATGTGCATCTGCCAAGAAAGTTCTTTCAATGCAATATTTGGTGCGCAAACAGAATTATGCATGTTCAGATACATTTCAAAGTAACGCTGCAATAACAAACAAGCGACTGGCACCTGACCTCTGGCACACAGCATAGACACTTTTGTACAGGAAGCCTGTCTCCTGATGTCATGCTTTAACCCTAAATAATTAAACAAGTATCAGCAGGTAACTATTAGTGCATTCTCTAGAAGAGACAGGTGAGCAATGAAGAGAGGATTAAAGTGGCAGGAAGTATGTCTGGTTATTTGTGAAAGAGACCAGAAGTAAATCCCACCAGTTTCCACAAGCATCCATAAAAATAAGAGTGGTATGCTACATACTGGTAGTTTACAATTTAAGGTGGTCATTTATTTATGAAACACTTCAATATCCAAGTTTTGTACAGTCTCACTCCTCAAACTGAACCCGACGTTCTTGCAGTGGCTGCAGACCCAAAAAAACTCAAAAGACTACAAACCACTGATTGAAATCCATAAGTTTAGTTGTAATTGTTAGCCTTACTGGAGCCTCATATTGTGGTGAGAATATTTTGGTTCTTCACATGATCGTTTTTTTTAATGTTAATTCAGGATATGCAAATACTTAAACATCATAGATAAACTGCTGCACCATGGTACCTTTTCAACAGAAGAAAATGGCGACCAGTGATACTACTGCTAGTGGCAAAGCAAGCGAAATAGATTTAAACACATTAGTTAGCACTGTAAGGCTTACTTTCTGGTTCTCTCGTAATTCCTGTATAAAATCACCCAAGTTAAAATCTTTTGGTTTTAGAAACCCGCACTTACGACATGACAGAATTACATCACGCTTATCACATTCTTGCTTCCTGACCCTTTTTTTTTTTGTCTGAAGTAAGACAGGCTCGTAGTTTTTAGCTCTACAGTGCAGCTTGTTTTGGTGCACAACATACTTGTGAAGGGGTGGGGGCTCATCATGTTTGGATTCAACTGAGCACATTTTTGGATAACAAAATAAAAATGGCAGCTGTAAATCTGCAGATGGACAAACGTGTCCAATCAGATTAGTCACTCGCCAAAATGCTGGAGTGTAATTCGATCCCTTCCATCTAGATCCTGTAAAAAAGGGGGGTTTAAACCAGCCCCTCAGGCTCTAAACCAGTATTTAAATACACTTCCATCCAGCAAACCTCCACAAATAAAATATACCGGGTCAATTCACATAACTTGGACAATCCAAATTTAAGCGGGCAACAGACTGAATTATTTACTTAACCCTTAGGTGGCACACAGCAACCCTATTTTTAAATGGCTCCTAATAAAACATGATGGGTCAACATAACCCCTACATGTCTTGTCTGATAAATTGCTTGTAACATTACTTAAGCCAGAAATGTATGTAAATCATGATACAGTACAGCAACCAACCTCCCCCAGAAGAAGAAATATCAACCTTGTACAGGACACAAAGTCAAAGACATATAGTACTATGCAGTGTCTGAATAACACAATTATTGTAACAGATTCCCAAGCCTGAATTAACCCAATTATGAAGCGGGTCCCACAAACTCATGGGTAGGCAGCTTTGGCACTTCCAGTCACGGTATTTCTTCTAACCATGTCCTTCCTTTTTTTTTTTTTTTTTTTTTTTTAAAACATGAACCAATTCAGCCTGGTCCTAAAATAAATACTATTAATTGGACTATTACACCTGGAATGAAACAGTATTCCAAGACAAGTTACCTAACCTTGAACTAGATGTCAATACACTTCAGAAACGTGCTAATGATGTCCAAATTTTGATTGACCGTCTCAGGAGTCAGGACAGCACGTAACCATCCTGTACTCTTGATATGTCTTGATCAACTTTATTATTCTGATAATTTGAATTTACATTTGTGACAGAAGTTAAACAATTTTTGACTTGCAACAATGGCAGAATTGCATCCTCCCCTCTGTCAATTTTTACATCACTGCAGCCAATGGGGTAGCAAGCAGAAGAGACTTGCATTCAGAAAATTAAATGCCCCAACTGTGTTTTTTGCTTGTAGCCAATGCTTTCTGGCAATTTCTTAAATTAGTTGAATCAACTGTATTAAAGATTTGAGTAATAAGTATTTACCGAAGCACTCACCCTTGGTGTCTTCTGTAAACCTGCTACCTGTCCTAATTTTAAACTTATGACCTTGAAGCAGCATGTTGCATTTCAAGTTCCTGTACATCTTATCCTTTAAGAAAAAAGCCATGATTATAAATGAACTAGTTATTGGATGCATTGTGTTGGCTTGGAAAGTTCAAAGCTTGTTAAAAACTTGAGTTAATTGCAATTACTGTTCTTAAAAAGCCTTGCATACATCAATGGATATATTTCCCCTTCTACATGAAAATTCACAATATATAACTTGTTAAACTAAAAGTACAATATCTATTAAGGCAATAGTATTTGACCACATCTTAAGAAGCTTGAATACTATAATAGGCTAAGAAACACCATTATTTTCTTTCTATTTATAAGGGTGAGCCAAACTGTAAAAATTCAATCTGCACAGGTCCTGGGAACATCTGGAACAACATTTTCCTGTTGATCCAATTTCCAATTAAAAAAAAAACTTGGACAAAACAGGTGAGCAAGACTAGTTTTATTTGTTGCCCTGAATGAATCAAATGTGCTCCAAATATGTTGACAAGCAGGGATTTGGCACTATGTGGCCTTCCACAACATGCAGCAGCTTTGCAAAATAACAAGTATATTTGAACGTGAGCATTTTTTTCTCCTTCCGTTACATTATAATTACATTATTCTTAAGAAACAGTGTATGGAAAAGATTAATGGCAATCAAGGTTTTTCTGGCCAATCAAGGTACAGGCAAAAACAGTTTCCTCAGGCTTAGTTTAGGCCTCAGACAAGACATTCATGACCTTCAGATACAAAGGGTCGCCACACCAGAACACTAAGCATGTTATCTGTGGCTGCTCTGCAGATAAACTGTAGTGCAGTCATACTAGAAATTCTAAACATATTGGGCAACATCACATAACAGGCAACCTATACATATTTTTATTTATTTAAAATATACCAAAGGCAACAAAGCTAATATTTATTATAGGAACATTAGCCAATTACTGTACCTAGGTGTTCATAAACACAGCACTGCAAGCCCTTAATAAAATCCAGTAAACTGCAATTAAAATGTCACTAATTCCAAAAACAGCATCCTTGTCTTGAGAATAAAAGCATATAAACTTTGCATTATAAAAGCTTGTGACAACGCTTTCTAGGAAATACCTTTAGGCTATATAACCCTGGGAAATCAGACAGAAGTGCATGCAGACTCAAGACGGTATGGTCAATTACCCTACAGAACACAATCCAGCATTGTAACAATGTTTTCATGTATGTATTTTTAGCCCTGTCATGTGTAAGTTCCACAGATGAATTTACTAAAGCTTGCTCTATAAGGAATAATGTCACTCTGCATCATATACATCTTTTTTTTTATTGAAAAAGACAAAACCACAAAATTACCCAAATTAAGAATCACTAACCTAAAACAGAATCTTACTAGAATATGCACAGCAACATAGTGCCTGTATTTAAATAATACATGGAGGCCCAACCTACTGCAACTAGCTTTGACCTAAATACCGGGTAGAGGTGATTTCTTTACCATGGTCAAGCTACAATACATATATAAATTGAGCTGATGAATAAACAGATGTTACAACTATGTAGTTACCAGACTTGATGCACAAGATTAACTGACTGGAAAGATAGTAACCTATTCCCTGTCCTACACTGAGTTTGTTTCTAACTAATATTATATATACACTCGTTACTTAAGCGGAAAAACATTTCAGCACCCTGCCCTTATCAACTGTAAGCTACTGAATACTTTACAGAAATCAGTGTTATCTTTGCATAAATTACTTAATTCCAGAAATTGCAGGCTTCTAAAGAAACTGAAAAAGTTGCCAACGTGTAGTGCTACACGAAAACAGTATAGCACGGTGTCATAACACATGTCAAGGCCTATCAACCAACGTTGCAATAACTAATAACAAACTTATTTATGCAAATAAACTAGTCAAAGAAACCCTCACGGACTGGAAGAAAAGTACAAGCACATGCAAAACAATAGATTCCTGACACTCATAACTGGTATAAAGTATGCGTTAATGATTTTTACTATCCCTCCTACTGTTCTACCTCTTAATTACTAAAGAGTAAAAACACAATCTGAAACGTTGTTGTAATGAGGTACCCTTTGAGCTTAGCTGCGTATATTGTTACAATGTGAAACTAGGAACTTTGCTATAAGTTAAAAGAACAGCACAGTGTATAACTTAAATCAGGGTGAAACATTAAAATTGTTCAGATAGAAACCCAATACAATATGTGCAAAGCGTCTCAGGCCCATCTAATTTTGCGCCTCTTTGCTGAGTGGCCGAGTCAAATTAAAGCTGCCATCTTAGGTTAAAGACTTGAAAGCCTTTCCTTTGTGTATCAGGAGGGGGGAAGAAAACACTGACCAAGTACTCGTGGAGATGCTCCAATGCTAGCGGGAATTCCGAGCTACAGCATGTAACACGTCCTCACCTTATTTACACATCAACTTCTAACACAAAAACGCTTTGTATTTTAACAAAGTTTATTTAAAAAAAAAAATCTAACTGTAGCAGTGCATAAGAATTTTAATTACAAACAACGACGGAGTGCTGCTGGGTGCATAACTACCGTTAATCTTTTGATAGGTTTTAAAAAAGTTAATAATTAAAAAAAAAAAAAAAAACACATTAGGCAAAATGTTGAATATTTATTCTGTATTCCTTTCGGTCAATTATTTCAAATTAAAAATAGATTAAATTATTTCAACCTAAAATAACAGGTATGCAAACTCAACGCCCAGAACACAATTCGAAAACTTTACCCCCAAAAAACAATGAATTAAGTGGTATCCGTTTTAATCTTTACAGCGCTTAGTCTACTTGCGCTATTGTTTGTACGAACTAATTAGCACTAAACCAGGACCTGTGAAAAATTGTAAACGTGACCCCTTTAAAAACACACTTCTATTAATGTTCCTTAAGTTAAACTTAACTTTAAGATACCCACGTACTTTCGTTAAAAACACGAATAGAATAACTAAACATAGCAGTGTGCTTTTACGTTCTTGTTTTGTTGTGCGTGTCCTCTCGAATCCCATAAGGATAAATGAATGTAATTTAATGATGGCTGCTCATTGCCTGCAGCAGATCCTTCCCGTTCAAATCCCACAACCGCCTCCGTCTCACTGACCTCCTCTCCAGTATAACTAATAACCATATCGCACGTTTCTCACAAATGGATTACTTATTTTCTCGGAAGAATCACATAGATAAGTTATAGCACTTACTGCATACAGATTTGTATTTCCTTAAAATATAAACATAGATCGTCCTGCGATTGCACTTCATTTATATAGCCGATTAAAACCAACAGATTTCCATTGACCGCCTGGCCTCAAACAACCTATAATGGTATCCTCTTTTGCCTTTTTCCATTTTGGACTCTGAAGACTTCCTTTGCAGCCCCAGGCTGCAGTGGCTGTGTGTATATAAACGTGCGTTTTGATTTATATACGGTTTTACTGTTTAAATATTACTTTGTGAAGGGGAATCTCCCATCTCCTCTCATCCACTGACTCACCTCTGCTTACTCTCTCTCCAGCCCACCTCGTGTTTCGCTTCACACTGAACTAGCTACCTCCGGCTCTCATATTTGATATCCAAATAGTAAAATTACTATGGTTACTTATTTATTCAACTTACCCTCCTGGTGATATGTACAACTATAATCATTCTATTGTATTTAAAATTGAGAAGTTTGTTAAAGTTCGCAAACAGCCTTTTCTCTTTACAAAAATAACCTCTTGATATAGGTGACTTGACCAAGCACGAAGTCACCCCCTTCAAAAAACAGCTACGAACGGAAATATTATTGCACTTATTAATTGTACATAAATAATAATTACTTACTAAATAAAGTCTTCGTTCACTAGTGCACACTTTCGTTTTACAAAGTTGCCCTTTAAAAAAAAAATATCTGTATTGTCGACTGTTCGGTGTTACTTCAGACTAGTTCTCAGAAGCAATTGATCACTTTCTCAGTTAAAAACTAAATTAAATATTTTCATAGGTTACACATTCGTTAATTCATCCTTATCAGAAAAAACCGAGACCCCCATGCACACTCAGTGAACCATTCAACCCTACACACAGGGCGAACCCGCATTGAAAAACAAACACAAAAAAAACTCACTTACCCTGTTAGTTTAGGTCAGTTTAGGGGTTGTCTCTGTCTGTATTTCCAACAGCAATATCTATCTTTTAGTTTCTTTCTAAATGTTCAGATTCGGTAGATGTTATTAGTTTCGGTGTCTCCGTGTCCCGTCCTCGCTGACTCTCTCTCTCCTTTGTGTTAATTTCACTCTATTCAAGTTTAATCCGATCTATCCCAGCGGCCGCGTTCTCGATTCCACTCCTCGAGACACTCGCTCACCTTCCAAAAGCAGTGAGGCGCGCTCACGGCTTACTCGCTCACGTGCGTGCGCGTGAATGACTTCTGGCGCTGACGCAGCTGCGTTACTATTATCAGGGTAAGATGCACGGACACGAGGACCGCAGAGAGGCTCCCCTCCGGTAATCCCAGAAGGCTTTGTGCTTGTGGATGGGTCTGTGCTCCTCCGCGTTTTCTAGTTTTTAGAGGTCTTTATCTTAGTGTAAGTGCCTGAAACAGTTTATAGAGACGATTCTGCATTAAAGCACATCAAAGCTGGATTTACAATACACATTTGTCATTTTGACCTAATTAATGGGCAAATTGTCTTTAAAAAGACATTGTTGTGAAAGCGTAAAAAAAGCGTAACAGAAAATACAACAAATAGGCGTTATTAAAATGCCAAAAAAGTCTCATACATCTGAAAAAAATATGGTGTCAACGCTAGCAGGACAGATATATCGTAATGTAACTGACAAAATACAGTTGTGTTGTATGTAGGTCTACTCTAAAACTGTTAGTATAAACTGCTGTGTATGCACATGGCTTTGTGCTGTGTAAAATCAGAGAAAACTGAATTACACTTTATCTATATTGCCAAAAGTGCTGAAGAATTTTATATTAATACCACACTTTTTCCACAATGATATAGGGGACCACCGAAATCCCAAAAGTACATGAACATTGAACATGTAGCAGGAGTATACATACAGCATTTATTATTTAAAGAACACATATTTGCACCAACACATTTAGTTTAAAGATTAAAAAGGTACAATTTTGCCAAAAAAATAAATAAAAAATAAAGAAATAATATAATAAAATAAATAACCAGGCTTATTTAAACTTAACCTATAAAATACCATACCATTCCTCTAGCCTTACAAAACTGTGAAACAATTGCTTATAAGAATTAAGAAACATGGGATCATATAAATGTAGTTGTTTGGTTCTAGTTCTGTAAACTGTAAATATATATTTTCTCCTTTGACAAAATAGGTTATTTAAACACCAGATATATCACTCAAAATGTAGAATGCTGGTGTTCAACACGAGACAATACCCATATATAGCAAATGAGCGTGGAACCACTGGGATCATTTATTACATTTTTTCAACAGTTTTTGAAATAATAAAAGCGTAGAGGTCTGATTGACCTTTTGTAGTTATGTATTGAAACATCAATTGCACACACTCATGATTTTGAATCAATTGTGCCTTAAAACAATTGTTGTCATGTGAGTTGCTAAACATGGAGTTTTTTTGTCTTTACAAAATCCCTTTCAAGCACTTTAAAAGCTAGATTTATAGCTGCAAAATAATATTCACTTTTATGATTGACTTAGAGTTAACACTTTAATCGAAACTTAGACACACCATCTTTTTTCTTTTCTGAGAACTAGAAGCATCCTTATTTTATGTAACCAGAAAAAACAGGCTAAAACCTTTCATAGAATTGCGCTGTGCAAAGAAGAAACAATTCAGAATGCAGGCCTAGTTCCAGCCTTAAAACTGTGGCAGCCAATCAGCAGGGTCTTTTTTGATGCGGTTCTAGCTCAGAAACCAGGGTTTGTATCTAGTGAATGGAATCTAGCAAAATCATAGCTGCACATTTTAATTCTTGAAACCACTTCACAAACTGAAACTGTAGAAGTGGCTGAAAATTGTAATTTTTTGATAGAACAGTTATTAAGCATGGTGAATGATGACATAATAGAAAACACACATAATGATGTTCTAAATGTAAACTGTGTGGTCAATGTATCTGAACTGGAAATTAAAACAAGCAGCAATAGTGTCACATTAGTGACTCAAGTTAGAACCATTGTATACTGGACCAAACCTTATGACAAATCTTCAGTATGCCACCGGGGCGCTATTATAAATGTTGTAATGCCATTCATTTCTGAACAGATCTATACTTCCTTACATCACATGCAAAGTAGCATGTATATTTGTTACAGATTAAAAAGGGTAATATCCAAGAGTTTCAAAATATATGCCTAATCTCTCACTGTAGCATAACATCTTTCTTATATACCCCTATTATTTTTCTGTATATCGTTTTGTCTCACTTTTACTCTGTCAAAGTGGAGCTAACTATTCTGCCAAACTATGATTTCCTTGTGCAACAGATATTGTAACCCACCTGAAAAGCCATGTAGTGTGAACCACAGGATGGAGAACATCAACGATGTATATGTCTTTATCCTCTTAAGCACCATGGGTAAGGGGTGTCACTGGCTGTCTAGCTAAAGGAGGACTCAGGCATGTCAAGTCTCACTAATTTTAGCATCTCAATTATAAAATAATGGAAATGGCTATGGTTTTGAATGGATTATACACCCAACTCACTCGTTTGGATGTTCTGACTTGGTATGTTTGCATGGATTTGTAAGAACAAACCTGGTGTAGGCCTATGTATGGTAACACTTTTTTAAAAACTCATGCTTCCACCCTTGCCCCCCTGCTTTACCACTTTATATATATATATATATATATATATAATATATATATATATATATATATATATATATATATATATATTAGCTCAAAGAGCCAGCTGCCCAACGATTGGATATGTTGTACATATCTTTCTCAAGGGAGCCTTGCATTATATACATCGTGAAAACGCAGCCTGTTTTACATAGATGAATCTTGAAAAATTATTTGATTTCAATTATTGCTCGGTTCACTTCTCTCCATACACGTGGGAGAGCACGAGCCCATAGACATAGCAGGATCACACATATTTTGCCACTGAAAAATACATTATTTGTGTTTTACCTTGTTTAAAAAAAGACACGTCAGCATTTAAAAACCAGCTGTTTAAGTAAAAGGTTTGTTGAATGGGAGGCATGGTTCACAAGCTTCCTTTTATGGCTCCAAGTCAATCCTATTTACATGCATCGCCCCGGTAGCCCGGATGTCTCATTTCACCCCCGTTAGGTGTGTTTGTTTATCAAAAACTGACCCGCAGCAGTTTTTAAAGAGACAGACACTTATTTAGAAGCAAAGCGTTTGTTTTCTACCAATAAAGTTTCCCAAATCGACTGACAATTTTATCATCACAATTGTAAAATTACAAATATTCAGTATCGTATATGTTCCAAAGAGAAAAAAAAATCGTATCCACACAGATATACTTAATTGCTGGAAGAGTACTGAACTGTTATGTCAATGGTATGTGCATTGTAGCATTTGATGGGTAACATTCTCTCGACAATGTAGCGCAGATAGATGCATCTATTAAGTAATAACTGTTTCCCATCAACCTTGCATACATGACGTAGGGTACTGTTCAGAATGATTAGTGTGATGTACCTTGTAGAGAGCGATTTAAAGCAGAACATGTACAAGTTTAAAAGTTGTATAATGCGTTTGGAAATTGCCAGAATGTTTTTACGATTATCTTAAAACTGGAACCGCTACTCATTGCGTGAACAGTCATGTTTACACGAATGTGTTTATCACATGAAACAAACGAACGATTGAACTGTTTCAATCAAGTGTATAAGACCTGCACATTATAAAGGTCAGTCAATTTAAGGTGAAAATAAAATGGCGAGCTTTGGGGATGAGTTACTACATTCTAATTAAATTAAAAAAAAAAAAAAAAAAAAGATCTGCCTGCAGATTCTCATATATTGACGTCATCCGATCGTATAACCATGATAATTGACTAACATTAAAAAAAATAAACAAACAAACAAAAAAAAACTCAAAAAATATTCTTCTGTCATATAGACTTAAGAGCTAGTTTCACATACTCTAATGAGTTCTAATCTTTGCTACTTTACCTAAATTGACACCGAGTAGTCAAAATTTAGTTCCAATGGGGTCTGTGAAACCAGCTGTAAACCATTACCCAGTCTCTCAACATGCTGTCCTTTAGCTATATATATTTTACAGGAATACATCCTCCGTTTTTTTCATACTGAAAACTGAGTTCTTAAACCAGAACTGTGAAGAAAAGCTCACAAATAATGCATATCTATATAAGCTATAGTAGTTGGCTGTTAGCAAAAATCCTTAGCTTGAGAAGTGACTGAATTAATTGTTTATTATACATTTGTTATCCAGTACGTCATGTTTATGTAAGAGGTACAAGTTTCAGGCTTTGTCTAGATCTACCAAGTCGATTATAATTAGTTTATATATATATATATATATATATATATATATATATATATATATATATATATATATATATATATATATATATATATATATAAACACACACTTAATCGACAGCCTTCACATACCCTCATCTACAGGTCTAGATAACCTGACTGTTCCATATTGACGATTATAACTCTTATTCCTTTTGAGGGAAGCAGACGGTTTTGCAGGAGGAACCATTCAGACAATGCCAAATGAGTGATTAGTAATTTGGCAGCACCTTGCCCATCATGAAAATGAATTGACAGGTGTTTATGCAGCTACATTGCAGAATAACAAACTACACTTCAGACGTTTTGTGATTCCCCACTGGTGTAAGAGGAAATGGCACTGAAGAATACATTTAGAATCTTTTGCCCCTTTCATCTAGAACCTCAGTCAGATGACCATAATATACTACAGGTAATCTTAAATTCAAAACATGAATCTGTGATCAGGTTTCTTAATTTTGTAAAATGTTGTTGTTGCAGTGTTCTTTCTCCCAGTCAACAATTTGAAAATATTACATAAACAACAAAAATACGAAGTCTGTATCTCAAATGGTTTCTGTTATTGAAGTTGCTTTGCTTGAGAAGCCATCTATGCAATCAACACTGGCACTTAATGTTTTTGGTAATTATTAAGCGATTAGTAGTGTATAGTTTAGTGAAAGGGTACACAGAGTGTACTAAGAAATAACAGATGATTTCTGCATGGATAGGATGTGGGATGAAGTAAAAGTTTTTATACTTGCAAGGGAGACAATGGTCTCCAAATCAATGGGAGCTCTAGTTTTAGCAACAAATAAAGTGTTGTGGACTTCTTCCAGGTATGAGGCTATGCTGTGAATGGAAGCCTTCATGAAATTTGTTTGTTGAAACCTGTACCGTGTCTCGTTATCACAGGATAAGAGGATTTGGAATAAAGTAGTGAAAAGCAGATATTCCACTTGCCATTTAATATTGCTTAGTCCAAACTATATTCCCATTATCCTCCCACCCAGAACCTACTAGAAAACCAACTTAGCTACTTTAAAACTTTCAAAAACACTTGTTAAAAAATTACACTCATGGTTGATTTCACAGACCCAGATTAGCACTAATCTTGGCCTACTTTGCTAAAATAACATTAGTTCAAGATTAGTGATAAATTGGGGTATGTGAAACCAGCTATTAAACAGCAGTGAAGATGAAATGCCCCAAACCATTTGGCCTAGATATTATAAATAAGCCTGTGTGTACTGTATTTCACCACAACAATATAATTTAAGCACTATTACTCCAAATCACTAAAATAAATTTAAAAGGATGGTGATACAATTTTATTTCAGCAGAAAGTTAAAAACGACATACCTGGACATTTATGCCTATGCAAGACTAAAGTTCCTGAGGCAAACACCTTCATCAGGAAGTACAACACTCTATTGGGATTTAAAAATGATGTGAAAATGTGTTCACATAACATGAGCAAGTACAAGCATTGCGCTTATTTTATCATTGTTTTCCTTTTCCAGTACTATATTTGAAACAAATTTGACATCAAAAAGTCCTTTCCATATGCCTTGTTTCCAGAGACAATAAGACACAAAACTGTGACAAAAGTCCAGCTGCATTTCAAGTTTACCAAACCTAATCAGTTTGGTATGTTGAAACCCATTTATTTTTGTTTCAGATCCACATCTTACACTGTTTTGATCCACTTTTGGTCAGGCGCATGGAAACAAGGGAATGAATAGTATTGCAGGAAGTGTTTCCATGAGTTCAATGTTTGCAAGACTTCCTTCTAATGCAATTACTTGGAGCAACATAAAATTAACAAGAATTGGAATCTTAATCAACAACACTCACCCCCAAGAGGATTTTAATTAAATTAGTACTCAATATCAAGAAATATAATCAAGTATGACGTTACAGTGAACAAGGTGTAATTGGTTTAAGGCATCTTGGCTCTTTATCAAGGATAATACCCCTTGATCATTCATAGAAAACAGAACAAAAAATGCATCTTACTACTGAAAATGAAATTGTGACATCACTCCTTTCAATTCTTATTACAGATGTTATCATATCCAAGTGGTCTGGCAATCTTTTTCCTTCAAGCAGCCAAAACAGTTTAGGGACTTGGATTAAAGCCAGAATCACCAGATCATTTTACTTTCGGCAAATGCAATTTTCAGCGAGGCCAAGGCTGTTTTAAAACAGCTGAAACCAAATGAAATTAATCCTACATACATATTATCTAAATGCGTACATTACAACAATATAGGTCGGCTATTTGAGTTTAAAAGTATGATCTAGTAACACCAATCATGCTTAAAAACACATTTAAACACTTACATTACTTTTACATCTTAATCTATGATGACACAATGAAAATGGAGTTTTACAGATGTCTGGATAACAATCACTACACTGGAGGCAAAAAAAAAAAAAAAAAAAAAAGACTAGTTTCTCTTGGAAATGTGCTTTTTTTCTTCTTACAGTATACAAAAAATATATACCACCATTTTTCATTTTCACAGACATCAAAATGAATATGTATCAGTTTACAATCCGTTTAACCACAGGAATTTATTTTTCATTGTTGTAACATTTCATTTTAAGAAGAACCAACACACGTAATAAAGTTGAGGGTCACAAAGATACTCCAGTTTCAGCTTTTACCACACCCCTTTCAGAATAGACAAGATGTTCACCATATACCTACAAAACAGAACAGACTGCCAATAAAAGCAAATCTTTACACAAGCACTCAGACTTCTAAAGTTAGAATTGATCTGCACTGAAATTAACTGACAAATAAAACCAGTGCAAACCAGCAAATTTTATATATAAACAAAATAATTAAAGTATCCACATTATGAAACTCATTATACTTTGCTCTTTTGTTGTACCACTATAGAGATGTGTGTGTGTGTGTGTGTGTTTTTTTGTTTTTTAAGGCAAACAGCTGATCCATTTCTGAAGAGGAGGTGATCCGTTTCTGGAGAAGAGGTGGTTAAATATTTCAGAAAACACAACATTTGGCATTAAAATAGATAAACAATATTGAGCCAATATCACTAAGGAGCAGTTTTAGGGGTTTACTGGAGAATTAAGGAAAAGGTAAATAGAGGGACCAAAAAGAAAAAAAAAAAGTCAAACAGGATTAAAATGATGTCAAAGCAGGTTTGGACTATAGCAATACTGTTGCAGTTTCAAGCTCTAATTGTACAGTATAGAATGTAAGCAAATTCAATAAAGAATTCTAACTTGGTAGGTATACACCAACACATGTAGTTATAACTATATATACAGAAAGTGAATGATAAATACAGAATTAAAACAGTCCTTTCTTTTTCGTCTTCATCAAATGACTGACAACTCTTAACACACTTATATTAAGCTTCAGGTAAGCTTCATAGTTGTTGGGGAATTTAACCACACAAACTGATTAAAATACTAAAGATGACTTTGTAGTGTTTAGTACAATTCAGTTTGAAGTCAAAAGAGCACAATAAACAAAACAAACACTTAACCCCACCCCCCCCCCCCCCTCAAAAAAAAAACAAAAACAAAAAAAACAATTAACCTGGAAATAGGATGATTACAATTCTCAAAATCTTGTTTAAGTGAATTTTAACCATTTCTACTGGAGCCTGGACAGACTTCAAAGTTTTACAGGGATTATGAAAGACTTGGGCTTCTCTCTTGACAAACAGCAATCTAGTAAATGAGTCGATTTTGCAGGTTGGGCTGGAGTGGGAAGGTTAAGAAAAGGTTAGTAGGCCCAACCAGTCAAATACAGTTATGTGGCCTCAGCAACAGCCTCCACCTGCCTGTTGTCCTCCCTGGTTGCCTGCAAGAGTTGCATTGGTGGCAGCGTGCTGGGGTCCGATCTTAATTCCATTTGCCTGGAAGTAAATTAAATAGTGGAATTTTGGTTAAAAAAAAAATAAATTAACATACATTAAAGTCTGTAAAAGCACATTAAAATTAAATCTTGAGAACCATGTAGAACCCACTTTACTGGGTGCAATAAAGGCACTTGGCTGGTGATGATGGGCACAGGAAATAGATGGAATCCTTAATTGTTACAAATCCCTCTTTAAAATAACACAAAAAAAAAGATTACAATTACAGAAAGTGAAAATAATAATTTTCAATCATTCATATACAAGAAAAATTACAGGAGGCCAACCCTGATCTCTACAGGCACAAATTAATTTTATATGCCATATGAGTCATAAATAATTTCAGCAATCCCCAATGACATGGCAGCTTGCCAAGAACTCGCACACAGTGCAGCCTTTTCATTCATCAAACACACACATATATCCCAAGTCTTGCTCCCTCGAGTGGATTTCATCTAAAATACAGCGGTTTGGGAAAGTAATACAGTAGTTTCTGAAATGAAGCTCTTAAGGAAACTCTGCGTCACAGTCAATCTCAGATTTACAGTGTTTGGCAGGGGTTCCAGTAGCCTTGGGGTTTCTGGCATTACTGCTATATTGACATCAGCTGATGTGGTTTTGACTGAGCCTTGATTTTTTTTTCTTTTAAATAAAAACATGCCCAGTAGCTCCCTGGGTTTCACCTCCCCAAGCTGGTAGAAACCTTTTGAGACATCAGGAAGTAGGCTTGGCATGCTGCCATTCAAACATCTGGGAGACTGAAATTGTTTAGTATTCTTCTACTTTAACATACTGAAGACACACTACCTGGTGAAATTATTTTATTTATTAATTTTTTAAAATTATATTATATATATACTTTTTATTAAAATAAAAAAAAATATATAAAATATTAAATATATATATAATATATATATATATATATATATATATATATATATATATATAATACATATAATATATAATATATATATATATATATATTATATATAGATGGATATAATATATAATAATATTCCATCAATTCCTTAATTCAGTTCGAGTGGGTTCTAGGCCTTCCATGAACCGGATTACCAGATTCCTGGAAAGGGTTAATTACACAGTTTATGCCCATAAAAGCACTACAAACTAATACATGTGTTTGTGGCTGTAGGTCAAAATAATCAAGTCTGAAGGACATTGCACATCATGCCTGGAGCAGGGGAGAAGGGAAGGGAATTGCAAGCCAGCTGACAGCATGCTTTTCTGTGTGTTCTGCTTTCAATTTTTTTTTTAAATGGTCAGTTTGAGAAATAAACATTGTTCAACAGCTGACCCTGTTATAGTACTTTTTTTCAGCTTGATACGGTAACTTTTTCACATCCTTGTTTGTTTAGTTTAATTCTTGCTCTTTTTGCTGCATCGACAGTGTCGACACACGTTTGTTTTACAACTATGTCCTTTTTTTAAAAAAATCAATAAAAATCCATTTAAATATAGTTTAGCTGAAAGAAATTTGAATGCTTGCATTGCCGTCGAGACTTTCATATATATATACACACACACACACAGTGCCTTGCAAAAGTATTCAGACCCCTGACCAATTCTCTCATATTACCGAATTACAAATGGTACATTGAAATTTTGTTCTGTTCGATATTTTATTTTAAAACACTGGGCCAAAATCACTCCAACACTGTGCAAAGCTGGTACATACCTACCCCAAAAGACTTGAAGCTGTTATTGCAGCGAAAGGTGGCACATCCAGATATTAATGTGTGGGGGTTGAATACTTATGCAAGCAAGACATTTCAGTTTTTTATTTTTCTTAAAAATATTTCCCAACATAAAACCAATGTCACCTGTGGCAGAGCAAAGCTCTGCCCTTTTTAAATTGGCAGGGATAGGGTTAATTTCCCCTACCTGCCTGGGTTTATTATGTTCAGGTGGCTGGGGTTGATTAGTTGATTAGGTTAATTAACGATTAATCAGCACCCAGCCACCTGACATAAAAGGAGGCCTCTGCTTCCCATTGAGGAGGAGGGAGCTGAGGAAGCAGGCTGGTGTTTGTGGTTTTTGTGATTTGTGAATTCTACATCCAGTAAAGGCATTGCCCAGCCTGGAAACCTTTATTTTTGTAAGTTTTTTGTATTGGTTTGTTTTGTGTTTAAATCCCTTTATTTTGCCCTTGTGCACTTTTATTTTGTGTTATTTATAACAAAATTAGTATTTGTTTGAACTGCAGTCTGTCTCTGGGCCTCTATCCACTCACCAGCCTGCCACATTTGGTGTTAGCAGTGGGATAGCACCACCTAGAGGCTCAGCAGTTTTTTTTTTTTTTTTTTTTTTTTAAACAAATATACTTTTATTATAAATAAACACAAAATAAAAGTGCACAAGGACAAAATAGAGGGATTTAAAACACACAAAAAAATACCAAAAACAAACTTACAAAAATAAAGGTTTCCAGGCTAGGCAATGCTTTCACTGGATGTAGAATTCACAAAAACCACAAACACCAACCTGCTTCCTCAGCTCCCTCCTCCTCAATGGGAAGCAGAGGCCTCCTTTTATGTTAGGTGGCTGGGTGCTGATTGATCGTTAATTAACCTAATCAACTAATCAACCCCAGCCACCTGAACATAATAAACCCAGGCAGGTAGGGGAAATTAACCCCATCCCTGCCAATTTAAAAAGGGCAGAGCTTTGCTCTGCCACACACCTTACAATAATTGATTCTGCGTTTGTGTTTAAAAATAAAATATCAAACAGAACGAAATTTCAATGTACCATCTGTAATTCGGTAATATGAGAGAATTAGTCAGGGGTCTGAATACTTTTGCAAGGCACTGTGTGTGTGTGTGTGTGTGTGTGTGTATATATATATATATATATATTTTTATCTGACTGAGTGACATCATCTCTCATTTGTAAATACACACTTGCTTTTTAAAACGGAGACGAGGCATTTTTGTGCCTAACTCCTGAAAGCTGTCAAAATGTTTTTTTGTTGTTTTTACATTTCTAACCATTTCAATGGCAGTCTGGAGCTCTGCATTTTAATTTCTCATTTCTTTGCGTTTCAGTGGAACAAACAGATTGATACACGATGGTGCGATTGACAGAGCATTGTGTTTTGAGGAATCATATTGTCTAAAGAACTGTCGGGGTGTATCAGTGGCGTACCACAGGTTGAAAACCACAGGTCTAGCCGGCCAAGTCGAGTGGCTCTGCTACAACAGGTCACGTGGAAAACTGAGACTTGGAAAACGGATTTGGGTAATATCAAGAACTGAGTAAACCGAATACCCTATGTAATCCCTAATTATATATTTATTCTCTCTCTCCCTCTCATATTATCATAGGCTTCCCAAAATGTAGATATGAACAAAAACACATCTAACTGTGCCGACCTTGATATTTCTTTTTAAACTTACATAGCTACTGTATATCTACAGAAAGACAGTGGTATACATTTCCAGTGCTTTTGACAAGGGCATTTTACAGTTTCACCCAATGCCAATGACTGTTGACCTAACATCCAGGCCGAATCCACTTTAGTGGTTAGAAGTATCTTTATGAATATTAACCCTTTGCAGTCCTGTGTCGGACCAAGTCCGACATCATCAAAAAGACGTAAAGCACAGGTCCCTAATGCAATTTAGGAGGCTCTGCACCACACTGAGATACTTAAAACAGGCAACTATTAAGAAATCATACCTCGTTATTAATGTCAAAGACACCTTCTTGAATCTTCTCATAAATCTCCTTGGCTGTGTTAATAAATGCCTAAAATGGAAAGAGTAAAGATTATTATTATCAAATATCAAAAGACAGAACAAGCCATACAGCAAGAACAGGAAAAAAGTGTAAACTTCTGAACTACTCCATATTATTTTCAACACAGTAAGACAGTTGTTTGACCAGTCATGCCAACTTCCTACTGCAAGTTTATGTGGTAACACCGCATGAACAGCTACCAAACAGAAACTGCGTTGACAGCTCATCTTGAATGCTTAAAGTCACAGTTTCATCACCTGAGAAATTAGCTTGAAAAATAATTCCAGTACAGCTTGGTATGGTAACAGCTGAATTAGGTTAAACATAATGCATTATACAGTATTAAAAAACAAAATGCTTTTACATCTTACAACATACTTTCTATTTATTAATTGGGATACCATTTGAAAAAGAAAATACACTAAAAATGATTGTACAGCAATAGACTAGTATTTTCTGCCTTGAGCCTACTGAGGGATGACACAATGTATATATATATTATATATATATATATTATATATACTAATATATATATATATCATATAGCCTCTTTTCCCCAAGCTCTTGTGCTTATTCTTACTGACTCCAATGGAAGAAACAGTGCAGTTCATCAAGAAAAATAAATGGGGCTTCTTCTCAGCCCTACCCTGAAAGCATTTAACTGCTGAACTTGCCACCAGAGCTTTGTTTCCTAATTAACAGGACTGATATGTTTTCACCTATAAAGGCCTTACAGCTCCCTAGAGTAATCAATCTACTGCAGCTCAATTACTGCACCAAGAACAGTGCGCAGTCAGTGAAGGAGACTTGAACAACTGCGGCAGGTGCAGGAAGATATGAATATGCATACACTCCAAGTGGGAGATCGAAACATCATACAGGGTCAGGAAGATTCACAGCAAACTAATGAGATGAATTAATCACGAACGGTGTTCAAGGCTCTTCTAGAAATGAACACATTTTCAAACAGTTTCAGGTTTTAAGTATGTGAAACTGGCTCTCAGCCAATGCTCAATTGATTCATTCTTCTTTCAGGCTGAAGTGTTAACACACACAAAAGAGGGATTCCCTACCAAACAAGCTATTTAAACCAAGTTGGTATAACCCTACTGCAGTACATTTCATATTCCAGCAAGGCTGGAATTTTCTCCAGGGAACACTCAGTTGTTCACACATACACCAGCTCATTAAACAGCACAGCATTATTGTTTTCAATAAACAAGTACTTAACTGGTTTAAGTAACAAACCTTTGCTTTATATTATGGAATACATCTTAATTATGATCGAACGTAAAACACACAGACTTTAGCATACTCCCCAATCCATTAATCATCCAAAGGGCGGTTACAACTGAGTTATGTGGAACACCTTTAAAACAAGCACAAAACAAATTTACTAGCACACACTTTAGTTTGTAAAACTTTACATTGTGAAGTCAGGTAATGTTGCATCTTGTTAGTGCACTGTGACAAGGCAGATGGCTTCCCTGCACTGAAAAGCCCACCTCCCAGCAACAGAGGGAACATGGGGAACCTGTCCATCCAAAAAGCACTGGCGACTACAGGGTTAACATTCTGCAAGAGTCGGCCTGCTAGAAGGCTGGTGGAGGGGAACGAGGTACACCTAGTTCCAAGCCCAGGTAAATCGGGTACATGGCAGAGCCAAGGTGTAGAAAAGTGTCAGCCTCTCCACCAGTCAAGACTGTGTTCCTGGGACAGAGAGACAGTGTACCAGTGCTGGACAAAAGCCTTAACCTTTATGTGTGTTTCTTCATCAGACGAACCAAAGCCGTTTCCTGCCTTTCGGTTGTCAAGGACTAGTCAAACATATGGCTGTGGTATTTAAAAAGGACCAGGACTCATAATTACTCTCCTCTTAGGACCTGTCACTTTGTAAATAGTGTGTTTTAAAAGGACAGTATGCTTTTGTTTTGTGCACTTTTTCTTTTTGAAACTTGACTCTCCGTGTGTCATTGTGAGGCCTCACAGTGAAAGATCAGTAAACTCACAAACACCATCATATGGGAGATGGTAAACTGATCACCATATCTTTATGAAATAAAAACAGTGAGGTCTAGTTTAATATTTAACATTACTACATAGTATAAAATACAGTGTAATGATGTTTCATATGGGTTTTGTAAAATAACCCCAGGCGGAAGATCCCATCTTTATATTGGTATTCTTCTAATTGGAGCGGTCACTTCAAACATCTTTAATACATGTATTAGTAGGGAATTTGCGTTAAGTTAACCGAAACACTTGTGTATTTCTTAAAGTAAACTTCCGAGACAATTCCTTAGGTATTCCCAAGGTATTCTGCATTGTAGTACATTTTTATATTTTATAATGTAATTTAATTACATTATAAAAAACTGTGTTGGGGGCGTGTTGAATTGTGAGGTTGTTGCAAATTTAGTGTTAAGTATACGGCTCCAGGCCTACAGGACAGTATAACTTGGCAGTCAGTGTCTTAGAATGCCAGCCGTTCTAAGCGCCAGCCAGTCTAAGGGCCACAAGTCCAAGAGCAGTCTGAGCTATGGCAGTCTGAGTGAGGACCTTTTCCAAATCCATCCCAATGGCTACTGGAGGCCTCATTCCTACCTTGACACCTAACATCTCCTGGACAAAGCAGGCTCACTCGTTCTCCACTCCCAGAATGAACACCGGTAAGTACCTGCTGCACATACCCTTACTAACTCCTTTTCCCCCTACGCTGCCTGCTACAAACTTGAAAATCTCCTTTTTCAATTGTCATGCTGACTAGCACTCTGTAAATGACATGCACTCACTGGATCTAGCCACCCTAGGGCTATTCCCTCTGAAACCTCACCTCACTGGCAGAGGCGGGGGCACTGCTGTTAATGCAAATTCTGGGCTCGCTTCCTCAGTTCTTTCTTTGCCTGCCTTTTCTTCATTTGAGCATCTCACAATCAAGCTCCCCTCTCCCATGTCCCTTACCATTGTTGTTGTCTAACGTCCACCTAAGAGCAACTCTGCTTTTATTGCAGAATTTTCAGAATTCCTCTTCCCTCGTCTGCACTTCTACTGACAAAATCCTACTTCTAGGTGACTTCAACATTCATGTTGACTTGCCTTACTCCCCCCTAGTGACCGACTGCAACACGCTTCTAGACTGTCTTGGGCTCTCTCAATCTGTCAACGTACCCACTCAGACCCGAGGACACACTCTGGATCTGCTCATCATCAGGAGCCTTGATATCTCCAATCTCTCTGTCTCAGATCTCTCTGACCATTTCTTAATCACTGCTAATATTAATCTCCTGCTTCTTTTCTCAGAATGTGTCTCTGCATCCCCTCTAACTGGTACTCTCCCGTCCTCAGTTGATAATGCGGTGACCCTCTATGAAGCCACCCTTACTCTTATCGACACTGTTGCCCCGATTACAACCAGAACCTTCAAGATAGATCAAAACTGCCCTAGGTATACCCTTCGATTGCTTAAGTCTGCCTGCCGCAAGTTTGCACGCAAGTGGAGGTCGTCTGGACTAACGATTCAGAGAGATCTAGACCAACCACCTCGCGAGCTACAGGTGTGTGCATACCACGGCCAAGGTGAAATACTTCTCTGAAATCTTAACTATGGGATACTGTAAACCTAATGTTCTCTTTAAGACCACTGACCAAATCCTACATCGAGCCACCGACAGATCCATCTCCCAATCATCCTCCTCTTTTACCTGTCATGATTTCTCCTTTCTTTCGGAACAAAAATCGACAACATCTATTCTATGCTCTCCCACCACAAACCCAGTTTACTACTTGACCACCGTGATGCTCCTCCGGTTGACCTCCTGCCCTCTCCTCCTTCGCTCCTCTCTCCATTGGTGATGTCTCTGACTTACTGTTGAAATCAACTACTGCCACGTGCCCCCTAGACCCCTGGCCGACTAACCTTGTCTGTCTGCGCTTCTGATCTTGCTCCCTCCATTATGCACACCCTTAACCTGTCCCTGGACTCTGCACAGTTCCTGATGCCCTCAAGCTTTCCAGAGTTACGCCGGTACTCAAAAAACCCTCCCTTGACCCGGCTGACTTACCTAATTTACGTCCCATTTCCAAACTCCCTTATCGCTCCAAAACTCTCGAAAGGGCTGTAGCCAGTCAGCTAAGAACATAAGAAAGTTCACAAACGAGAGGAGGCCATTCGTTTGGTTGTTAGTAGCTTACTGATCCAAGAATCTCATCAAGCAGCTTCTTGAAGGATCCCAGGATGTCAGCTTCAACAACATTAGAGGGTGTCAGCTTCAAGAACATTATAACAATTTGCTTGAATCTCTCCAGTCTGGTTTCCGGCCACATCACAGTACTGAAACTGCTCTGCTCTGGATTGTGAATGTGAATCAATGCTGATGCTCCCTCTGTGCTTGTCTTCCTTGACCTAAAAGCCGCCTTTGACACCATAGATCATGGCATTCTTCTTGACCACCTTTGCAATCTCTGGAACCTGTCTCTCCTGGATGTCCTCTTACTTATCCAGACATGCAGTCTCTTGTCTATGCTGGATGCAGTGGTGTTGCAAACCCAGTCACTTGTGGTGTTCCCCAAGGATCTGTTCTTGGGCCCCTTCTCTTCACTATCTAAATTCTTCCCTTGGGTCACCTCATTTGCCAACACAGACTTATGTTTCACTCCTATGCTGACAACACCCAGCTCTACTTAAAACTCAACACTGGAAGCCCCTCTGCCATGGTTCGACTCTCTGCTTGCATTGACGACATCGAGGCCTGGATGTCTGCTAATTTTCTTCAGCTAAACACTAACAAATCTGAACTCCTTCTAGTAGGATCTAAAACTCAACTTAAGAATCTCAATATATCTGCCCTGAACCTCGGAAGCTGTCTGCTGCTGCCTTCCCTCATAGTATAAAGCCTTGGTGTACTTCTTGACAGCAGCCTCTCCTTTGATGTCCACATCTCCTCCGTGGTCAAATCTTCCTTCTACCATCTTCGAAATATCTCCAATGTCCCTACCTTTCCCTCCCGGATGCAGAGATACTTTGTTATTCATTTGTCTCCTCTCGACTCGACTACTGCAACTCTATATATGGTGGTCTCCCGGCACACAACATAAACAGACTGCAGCTAGTTCAGAATGTCGCTGCCAGGATCCTTACCAGACGTAAAAAAATGTGATCACATCACCCCCAGTCTTGCCCAGCGGCACTGGCTACCTGTCAAGTTCAGGATTATTTTCAAAACTCTCACCTACTGCCCTCATCACACAGGCCCCTGAATAAGTGTTGAGCAGTCCAGTGGATGTTACGTAAGTAGTGAGGCTCGTAACGAGAGATTTGGACGATACAGACGATACAGGACGCTCACCTACAATGCCCTTCATCACACAGGTCCCGAGCACTTCCTCAACCTGCTGACCTGCTATGTCCCTGCCCAGAAGCTAAGGTCCTCTGACTCTGGCCTGCTTGTTATTCCTAAGCAAAAGTGCATCACACTTGGAGAATTCTCGTTTAGCTTCATGGCTCCAACTCTTTGGAACTCTTTGGTGTGTGATGCTCCAACCGTCGCTTGCTTTAAATCAACTCTCAAGACCCATTTGTTCTCTCTTGCTTTCCATGCTCTTTAAGCCTGATATCTGCTATTTCGTGCTGTGTTGCTGCTACTATTTTATGTATTATACTACTTCCACGTACTATGCACTTTCCACTGTATTTAATGTATTATGCATTATTTTTTTTGTTTACTGTGTAGCATGTATTATGCATTTCTCTAAAGTATTATGGATTTTCTTGTTACTGCATCTTGTAGTGCTTTATGATGGCGGTCCACTATGAAAGGCGCTATATAAAATAAAAATTGATTGACTGATTATAAATAAATAAATAAATAAATAAATAAAAAAAATAAATGAGATACAGATTTGTTCTTATTTAAACATTTATATTAACACCCCTATCCTTTCTCTTTGTAGTGCTTGGCGCATATGTACTCTAACACACAATGTTTGGCAAAGATGATCATTTTAGAATACAAACCCCTACCCAAGTTTGAGTACGTCCGACTTGCATAGTTTCCTCAAGTCCAACTTCAAATATCGCAACCTGGGGCCCATTTCCCCAAAACAACTTTAAATTTAAGCAGCATCATAAGTGTAACATTTGCACACTGCAGTGTTTCCTGAACACCATCGCAACTCCAGTCGCACTTGAACAACTACTTGAGTTGAGTTCACAAGTGATCTGGCACAAGCCTCCCCCCTCCCTCATATCTTCAAAATTAGCAAATTGGTCTAGCCAATAATAAAATAAATAAATACTAGTAAGCCATGGTTCACCAGATAGCGCATACATATAAAAGTGGAATGCAAGAACTGTTACCACTTAGTTTTAAGAGCCATTCAGACTTGTTACATGTCTGACAACAGCATCAGCATGAGCAGCTTTATTTATTACAGTTATACTGCCATCTAGTGGGACATGAAGCTCATTACAATGTAAAAAACTATCAAATTGTCAAGCCTGCATTATGTACTGTTCATTGTGTTGTTCAATATTCATTGTTTTAAATTAGTCAATATTTGATTGTGTACAATAAAACATTGTCAAATAGAGCAGAACAGAAGCGTCTCAGCAGTTCACGTGTATCACTCCTCTCTGGACCAAGTGTTGTTCTGAGCTCCTTGTATGTCATTGTAAACTAGAAGACGTGCAAGTAAAATAAATGTCCGAAAACAAGGATGTGTCAGTACAATGCAAAAAGACAATCCTCACAAACTACATTCACAAAATGGAATAGCACACCCACCCAACAAAAAGCTATACATGCAGATGTAGAACAGCACTAAGTTCTTGGTGAGCTTATATATTGCAGAAATCACGTACTGCTTATGTAATACGCTATATTTGTACTTGCCAGGACATTTTATGAAATGGATTTACCTCTTCTACATTTGAAGCTGTTTTAGCAGAAGTTTCCATAAAGATAAGTCCATGTTCTCTGGCAAATGCCTCACCTTCTTCCTTCTTCACCTTCTTGCCTTCTTCATGTGTCTGGACAAAATCAATTATACTCTAGCTACCCCTTCCGATACTCGAATTAATTAATAGCATACATGCGCTGAACTTACAAAAAAGTTTGTGTGGACGTTTATATAAAACACACATATCATATATATATATATATATATATATATATATATATATATATATATATATATATATATATATATATACATATATATACACACATATTATATATATATATATATATACACATATATATATATATATATATATATATATATATATATAATATATATATATATATATATATATATATATATATATATATCTATAATTATATAATATAGATATATGTAAATATAGTATATATATATATAACCAACTATAGTTATAAATACCTTATTAGGTACAGGAGTGTATAATATACAATACATGTAAAAGCATCCCCTTGCAGATCATAATCCGATGTAATCAACTTAATCCCCATAACTGATTGGATTTGACAAAAAAAACAGAAATATCTGTAGTTTCATTTTAATGCACCAGGTTAAAATATATCGTCAGGTACACTTTCCAACTCAGTAATATGCCTAGCACAGTTGGGTATCAAACCGATTAAAATACACAAAAAGTTCATAAATAATTCCATTAAAAATAAAGGGAGTGTTTTCTCAAATAAATTACCTCTTGTTTCCAATAAGCATGATTACCATGTTGGAATTGGAATGTTGGCGTGCATCTTCTAACCAGGTTGTCAAGTGGTTGAAAGTGTCCCTTCTATTACACAGGAGTAAAATAAAAAAACAAAAACACATTACTACATCACCTGCAAGCGAGACAATTGAGGAGCATAAAAAACATGTGAGATCCGACCTTCATTGATGGAGGATGAAAAACACCTTGTCAAGCGCACAAGTTACTTATTCATTTCAATTAATTAAATTCACAAGATACTGTAATGTAAGTGATGTCAGAAAACTGATAAACTTGTAAATCCATCACAATGTTTAAAATAAACCAGTGACGTCTTTTCCAGATAAATAGTTTAACCAGTACTTTGTTAAATAGAATTGTGTTATTTAGATCTTGAAGACTTCATTTACATATTCAAACTAACAGATGTTAACATGTACTTAAGCAATTTCTAAAGCATCAATGATTATTTTACAAAAACAAAACTAATTTCTTACTTGCCAGCCCAGAAGATGGCTTACAGGGTAAGTAGGAGGAAACCATTTTAAAAGCCTGCTGTTTAAAAATGAATTTGGCATACATTTAGTTTCAACCTATAAAATCGGTCTATATATTTATTATTAACTTATCAGCTAAATTTAGAAACTAAAAAGTACATATTTCTAGATTGTATATTTTAACTGTATAAATCCAGTGCCTAGAGCAACATAAAAACCCATTTCTTACCTTGTGATATCATAAACCAAGAGAGCCCCAGCTGCACCTCTGTAGTAAGACCTAGTAATGGAACGGAAAGACTCCTGACCAGCCTAGAAGAAAAAAACACACACACATTACGCACCAATTAATGTGCAGAAAGGCACAAACCAAAAAACACAACTAAAACAAATAAACAAATCATTAGCTAAAGTGTGTTTTTCCTACAGATGGTTTGTTAGAATTAAAACAAAACCTTGTTATTTAACCTTTCAACAAATGCAGATGCATGCTCTTCACCAACACTAAAGAAGGGTAGTAAGGCGTGATGGCTGGTGTTGTGCGATGTAATTTACTTTCCACAAAAAGACCTCTCCACTCTTCCACGCAATCCTTGACAACCCAATTTACTGAATGGCCTTACAATACATGAATCATTATCACAGCACAGAATGGACTCCTAGCAACTACACTCTGAAGGACCCTCTGAAAGCAAGCAAATAACCCAGAGCCTCCACATTTATATTCAATAACCCACCCCCCAGGCAGCAGTTGACATTAGAATAAATAAAGCCCATTCTATAAGGATGAATGACACTTATGCCCACCAGCTGCCACAATAAAGGTTGCTG
The DNA here is from genome assembly GCF_017654505.1 of Polyodon spathula. NCBI lineage: Eukaryota > Metazoa > Chordata > Actinopteri > Acipenseriformes > Polyodontidae > Polyodon > Polyodon spathula. The sequence continues at coordinate 79,378,221 of NC_054536.1, read as the reverse complement.
GAAGGCCAAGGATGCAGATTGGCATGTTACATAATGCATAGTAGCCATCATTCACTTTATTTATTTATTTATTTTTTTGACAAGTTATAACAAATGAATAATCCATAAAACAGATCCATTTTTAAAACTCCAACAGCCACTGCTTCTGTGACATGCCTTTTTGATAGATATTAATAATGTACTAAAAAAGTCACTCAGAAAAGCATTTGTTTAAAATCTGAAATGCATAATATATTACTAATATTTTTTGGTTTATTATTTTGGTAAAGATACCTGTCCTTGCATTCACAAATTTAAAACTGCCACTTGATCAACATACAACAGTAATGACTTGGAAGATTTCTTGACATGAACTTTGTTAACTTGTAAATTAAATGGCCTGCTAGCTTACCTTGTGCCTGGCTTGAGTACTAAAACAAAACAAACAAAAAAAGCAATCCCTTTGCTGACCTTATATAAACCATTTTTCTTAATGCGTAGAAAATCATCAGCTTTGAAAGCATATTGCTACAGGTAGATGAAAAAGTACCTGGATTGGCCTGAGGAAAGCATCATTTTTGTGAAGCACCAAGGCCAGACCACTTTCTTGAAATGAAAGCTTTCACCCTACAGTTGCAGAGAGTGCGAGTTTAGTTTAATTTGCGTCGCAAAATAACTTTCTCCTGTGGATGTGTGTACAAGTGCAGTCACTTCTACTTACTGATCTGTGCCTGAGGCAGGCAGGCAGTTTTCCGTGGATTTCCCAGAGGTCATTTTTATGCTGCTCTTGTCAATAGGTTTCTTTTTACAGTCATATATTAAAATATCTTCTGTATTATAAATGACATTAACTCTATTCAAACTTACATTAGTTATGTCTGCATTAATTATATCAGAATTCAAAAACTGTATCCTACTTAAATGTGTTGGTACAATGAACATAAATACTTCAAATTAGATACAAGTACAACCCAGAGGAAGGGAATTATTTTTCAATATGTAGATTTCACTTTGTTTTTAGTACGGTACTGATGTGATTTATATGGTTGTACTTCGGTCAACTTTTAGTATTAAAATATTTTTTGGAGTTAGTATCTTGAAACTAATATTTATAAACTATTACTGTAACCACTTGATAAGTTGCCTGTATTGCTCCAAGAAATCAAACATTTTTTTCTTACTGACAGCAATTGTTCATTTAAGTAACTATTTTTATATATATGAGTGAATGATTATATACATGAGTGAATGATTACATATGAGTGAATGAGATCTATCTATCTATATAATTTTAGGACTAGGGGTGGGTTAGAGTACTCTAAATAATAATACTTACATGAGCACTAAATGTTATTACTCGTTTACTCAAAAAAATGTAAACAATATCTCTTCATGAATTCATGTTCAATATACAGCGGTTTGCACCCCCTACCAATAATGTCACATTTTATTGAATTACAAATAATTTATGCAGTTTTTTTCAAACAAACCTTTTTTTATTCAAAGCTGTAGTGGTTAAACTGAACACTGTTATGAGGAGGAGGTTAAATGTCAGCAAAACTTGAAAAGAAAATGTACAAAATGAAATGTATTGATTGCAAGTATTCAGCCCCTTAAATCAGTACTTGGTAGCAGCACCTTTTGCAGCAATTACTGCTATGAGTCTTTTTGGATAGGTCTCTACTAGCTTTACACAGTAGGATGGTGACATTTGCCCATTTCTTGCCACCCGTCCATACAGGCCAGCTTTGTGTAGGGACCGGTTTATTGTTGATGTGTGAACACAGACTCCCATCTCAGACACAGAACTTTGCAGATCTGTCAAGGTCATTGTTGGCTTCAGAGTGACATCTCGAACCAGTTTCCTACTTGCCCGGATGCATAGTCTGGGAGGGCGACCTGACCTGGGTAGTGTCTGGGTGGTATGATTCATCTTCCACTTCTTAATGATGGACTTCACTATGCTGGGAGGGATAATCAGTGCCTCTCCTGTGTGTGAGGGGACTGACAGAGAGCCAGAGCGTCTGTGTGTGTGTATGTATGTGTGTAATACAGCGAGCGAGAGAGTGAGCATGTTTAGAGAAGACACACAGAAGGAAGTATTTATTGTTTTGTGGTGTGGTCCTGTCCCTACCATGGACCCTGTTTAATTAATAAAGTAGTTTCGTTAGCCCCTGAATCCCATCTTGGTCTCCTGCTTTGAGCCTCAAAAGCACTAAATACAATTTAAAAAAAAAAAAATTAAAAAGGTTGCTCATAAGGAGAATTATATTTTGATAAACTTTTGAAATAAAAACGCTTTTAAAAACAACCAAATTCCCATTGGGCTTATGTTATTTTAGATTCTATTGATTTTATTATGCAGGACAGACACTACAAGATTGTTACCTTTATTAAAAACATGCACGGATGACTAACTAATGTCCATAAATTAACCAATCAAAAATTTCAATCGAGTGACAGCCCATATATATATATATATATATATATATATATATATATATATATATATATATATATATATATATATATATATATACACACACACAGTGCCGTGAAAGTATTTGCCCCCTGTCTGATTTTATGCATTTTTGAACATTTTTCACATTGAATTTGGTCAGATCTTTTTGTGGGTTGTAGTAGTATATAGAGGGAGTCAGAGAAAAAATGACACCAAAGTTTGGTGCTTCTTTCATTTGTTTAGTGTGCAAAGTAATCAAACATGCAATCTTCAGGTGTGAAAAAGTTATTGCCCCCCCCCCCCCCCCCCCCCCCCCCCCTAGTTAACTCAACCCAATTAAATGGATAATTAGGGTCAGCTGTTTGAATACTTTGGTTAACAATCAGGCCTGATTTGGGCCAGCCCTGCCCAATATAAATCTGACTAACTTTGGCCCTTACCATCAGAGTGAAGTTGTCAACACACAGGTTCTAGAGACACATCATGCCATGATCAAAAGAGGTTCCTGACGACCTCCAGAAAAAAACTTGTTGATGCCTATCAGTCTAAAAAGGGTTACAAAGCCATTTCTAAGGCTCTGGGGCTCCACCAAACCACAGTCAGAGCCATATTGTCCAAATGGAGAAAGTTTGGGACAGTAGTGAACTTTCCCAGGTGTGGCCACCCTACCAAAATCTCTCCAAGAGCAAGGCGTAAAATTGTCCAGGAAGTCAAGAAGAACCCTAGAACATCATCCAGGGATCTGCAGGCCTCTCTCCTCTCGGCTAAGGTCAGTGTTCATGACTCCACCATCAGAAAGATAGTGGGCAAAAATGGGACTCATGGTAGAGTAGCAAGGCGGAAACCACTGCTCACTAAGAAGAATATGAATGCTCATCTCAAGTTTGCCAAAAAGCACCTGGATGATCCTCATGAGTTCTGGAACAATGTTCTATGGACAGATGAGTCAAAAGTGGAACTTTTTGACCAACATGGCCCAGTTATGTCTGGTGAAAACCAAACACTGCATTCCGCAGTAAGAACCTCATACCAATGATCAATTGTGTCATGATTTGGGGATGCTTTGCTTCATCAGGACCTTGACAACTTGTCATCATTGAAGGAACCATGAATTCTGCTCTGTATCAGAGAATTCTACAGGAGAATGTCAGGCCACCTGTCCATGAGCTGAAGCTGAAGCACAGTTGGGTCATGCATCAAAACAATGATCAGAAACACACAAGCAAGTCTACATCAGAATGGTTGAAGAACAAGAAATTTAAAGTTTTGGAATGGCCTAGTCAAAGTCCAGACCTAAAGCCCATTGAGATGTTGTGGCAGGACCTCAAACGAGCAGTTTATGCTTGAAAACCCACAAATGTCACCGAGTTGTGGGCCAAAATTCCTCCTCGGAGCTGTGAGAGATCAATAACTACAGGAGGTGTTTGGTTGTAGTTATTGCTGCTAAAGGTGGCATAACCAGTTATTGAGTCTAAGGGGGAAGATCACTTTTTCACATGGGACAATGGGTGTTGCACAACTTTCTTTTATAAATAAATGAAATAAGTATCAAAATTTAGTGTTATTTGTTCACTCAGGGTCTCTTATCTAATATTAGATTTAGGTTGAAGATTTCATAACATTGTGTCAAAAATATGCAAAAATGCAGAAAAAGATCAGACAGGGGGGCAAATACTTCACAGCACTGATATTTTATATATAACTATATACACTGCTGTGCAAGTCTTAGACATTTTGCACATTTTGGGGAGGGGTTACACTACCGTAGAATCAACCCGCGCCATCTATAGAATGTCATGTCACATTTTAAATAAAAAATAAATGTTTCACTACTTTTTTTTGGGATGCTTCTCACACTACCACCCCAACCCCGCCCCCGTTATGAACCACTGGGTAAAGCTATTTAGCTACTACAGCCCTTCATATTAGCTGCTCATGTACAGTATACTTTAGAGTTGTTATCACAAGTTTTTGAAGATTCTGATCAATGTGAATTAAAGATCGCTAAATGACAACCTTGGTTTCTTCTCACCCAAACTAAACTGAACTTCTGAATGTGTCTAAGGCTTTTGCACAGCAGTGTGTGTATGTATGTACATATATTGCAGTTGAACCCTTTGCAGTCCTATGTCGGACCAGATCCGACATTAAGATTTTCCCTTTCCAGTCAGATATTATCAAAAAGACAAAGCACAGGATTCTAGTCATTTTTTAATGAGATATCCCAGTATAAAAATGCTGGGAACTGCAACTCTAACCTTCGTTGTTCAGGGTCTAGACTATACAGGGTCTGGCATGTTTTTCAATTACAGGAAGTCAAAGTGGAGTACAATGGGTAGGTATGTCTACACATGTTTTACAAGTCAAAATTACATGTAGGTACAGCGAGAATAAATTCTACATTTTACGAAAAAATCTAATGTCAGTGCGGTCATTAATATACATAGAGCTTATCAATAAACCTTGGAATATACGAACTGTTTCAGCAATCCCCGACAACCGAAAACCTACTGTTTTATGTAGTATTGGGACTAGTACCTTCACTATATAGCAAGGGTAAAACAAAAACACCTCGTTTAAATTTAACAAATAGTTAAACTATACTTACAGTATCCCAAATTTGAAGTTTTATCTGTTTTCCATCAATAGTGATCATCCGTGCACCAAATTCAACACCTATTGAATAAAATGTTCAGGTGAAATTTAGTATAGAATTACATTTTATACCTGAAAAAACAAAACAAACAAAAAAAAAAAACACATCACAATTGTATACTTCTTAATTACATATCAAATTGCTCATCCATATGAGCACCCCCAGAAAACATTACATATTATAATCTAATTTTCCTAAAACACCACCAAAATTAATGAAGCTGCATTAGAGGATAAGCACAACTTTAGTCCTCATTATTTAATTTACAAAAACACAGAACAAATGCATTTGTTTATAGGACCAATGGTGTAATGTAGACTGTAAAAGGTGTAAATCAAATGCTAAATAACATATTTCACTGTATAGCCTATAAAAGCTTAATTTGTCAGTACTTCCATACAAAGGCAATCATGGCCATTAGTCATGTGCAAAATTATACAATGGAGCAAAAACTATTTCATAGAGTATAAAAGATTTTATTGAAACTGTGGAGGATGGCTGAAAGGAATCCACAGCAATTTTGTAGTGCACAACTGCACTTGTAAGCAGATTTAATGCAAACATTTTGACATGTCAAAAAAAAGGTACTGACAATGTCGAACCAAGGGACTTTCGACCTGAAAAAAGAAACAAGGACCAGGGGTCACAAATGAAGTTTAGACAAAGGGGCATTCAGAACAGAAAATACGAGGCACTTTTTTTTTTTTTTTTTTAACACACAGAATTGTGAGGGTCTGGATCCAAGTCCCCAGTAATGTTGTTGAGAGCCCTGCTGTGACGCAGTACCTTATGTCTTAGTTTTTCAGCACAGTAGAATGCAGTGCTTTGCCATTGTTGCTATCTTTTTTGCTTTCTTTTTCTCTACGTGTTTACGACTCGCAATACAATCTTTATTACTGACTCTGACATGATCAATCAAATGACAGCAAAACTTACAGAACAGTATCCCACCATCCTCATATACACAATCAGATCCTTTTTTTAGCTCTATCTTTTGCTGAAACATTAGATTTTTTTTTTCTTTGTTGGTGCAGCCACCATGCTGAGTTTCAGCAGGGAAACGTAAATGAAGTCAAATGATGAATTAACTAGTGCAAAACAAACAGAAAAAATCCCTTAGAAAAACAGTTGCGAGGAGAAAAAATGACAACACTGCAGACTTTAGCAAAATTCTGTTGCCAAAATACCTAATTCCTGTGACTATAGAAAATTAGTAGCTCTATATATTGTATGCTTCTCTGCCAAGTTGATCGCTCATTCCATACACCTGCATATACACGACAGCAAAACACTGACGAACAAACCAGTGTTTTTAGTTAGTAGATTACATGGGGTGCATTACAGCTATGGGCAAAAGCTTCACCCTATATCAAGCAAAATTTGTTAATTCTAAAGTCGAATGAAACCTGCTGAATAATGTTACGCTAACATATTGAATCCCATACTGCGTTGTAGTTTTCCATATACTTGAAACCTTGACGTGAGACTTCAAAATCTAAAATGAAATATTGTACTGTACTATTATGGCGTCCGGTAGACACACCAGCTGTACTTACAGACAAGTTTGAGCACCTGACTGACACAGAAGGACATAAAAAAAATATTCTAAACAAGAAAACATAAGTTAAGATTACTGTGATGTGAGTGATTCATCATTGTAAAAGTGCTTGGGGAACAAAACATAAAATTGAGCCCAGAAGCATATTTGTAACTCAGAAGTTGCTTTTACTTGTGGAAATCATTTGCTAAAAGCATGAAAAGAAACTAAAATCTCTTACCGATAGTAAGGTCATGGACTGGTTGAAACCTCTTATCTGTGAACTGTAATAATAAACATGACTTCCCCACGCCTGAAAAACAAAAACAGAATTAGGATTAATATTGACATGGTATTTAATGTTACAAATAATAAACATAACATTTCCTGCCCTCTCCAGCACAATTTGCAGACAAGGTCTGACAGTTCCAACTCGAATATGGCAACTAATGAGATGAGAAGTAAAAATAAAATTAACAAGAAATGGGAGTCTTTGCGAACAAAACGTTACCACATTATTCTGGACACCAATTAAATTATTTTGAGAGAATCACAGAATACAGCCTGTAAAGAATGAGTGTGCCCTGCCATTAATAGTTAGAGGTTAAAACATGGCAGGAGTGTAGGGGTTAATTTCCATTGCACAACACCAGTAATGGAACTATGAAAAGTAACAAACTGTACTTTATTTATTCAGAAGAAACTTAAAGTCGCACATCATCAATATGGCAGCCGTATTACTTTCAGTGATAGGTCAAAGTCAATTTACTCAAATTGCTTCTAATACTGTGGCAACTGCAGCAGCTATGCATAGTTTTTTTTTTCTTGATCACACAAGGGAATCACAGTATGTAGGCCCCTACGTGTAATGTGTCAGAAGCCAATACCTCAAAGCATAAGGCTGTAATCCTCTGGAAAACAAAGGGTCAATATGGAATTGCCAGCTTATATGGCTTACGAGTTGGGCCTTGAGAAATTCACACCAAAATTTGCACAAACCGATTAACTTTCAATGGATGTCTGTGCAGCAACTGCCAACAATCAACAAACATCTTAGCTACTGCCTAATCAAAAAACATTGTAGAACAATGATGGAGAATATACCATTGATGTATAGTTCAAACTACTAAATTCACTATCCCTAATCTTTACCTCTACATTAGTATTAATGCACATACCCCTTCCTTTTTCTTTAAACATATTTTAAAGTTTCATGAATAAAAAGTCTTGAAAATGGTTTGAAGATTAGCACTTCTCTAACCACACAAACCCTGCTGTAGATAAGTGTGGTCTACCATAAAAGTAGAGCAAGTACAACAGCACTGTAAATCTGTGTCTGCATTTGCAATTGTCTCAGTGAATGAAGTTAAGCACTCAAATGAGTTTCATAAATGAAGCCAATGAGCGGGGTGAACAGATCCATTAATGCAGTGTATCTGTGTTCAATTACATTACAAACAGATTAAGGCTGGGGCGATGCCAAATTTTTCACTAGATATATCGTTCTCCAAAAAAGCAGACGCATCGATTAAAATCAACGTTATGAAAGGGTAAAAAAAAAAAAATATAAAAGTAAATAAATAATAATAATAAAAATAATAATAAATACAAAAACCGCAGTAACACATGTGGAGCTGTAAAAAATTACTACGCACACAATTTATACTTGTTTATGCATACAGTAATTTACAGTATTTAACAACCAATCGAGAGAGAAGAAAAAAAACAAAACATATCACTGTCCACAGCAGTTTAGTAACAAGAGTGTTGTCTATGGCTTATATTTTAATTGTGTTAAGAAACATGAGTGTCCACATTTTGTTTCAATTTAAGCGATGACTGGCACTTGCTTACAACGCACCCACATTACTGAATGCCAGCTCACTAGGGACCGACGGTGCCGGGATGCTTCATACTTCTGACAACTTTTGGAATGATCTTGGTTATATTTCTTGATTTTTAATCTGGGGCAGTTCAGATGAATAAATGCAGACTTTGTTTGATGTTTTGTAGGGTGCCATCTCATTAAATGGTCACGCAGAATTTGTGTCACCGGAGTATCACAAACATTACTTTACTTTCTTGACGTCTTACTTTAGAAAACAACTGCCAAACATCAGAAGGCATTGTAGCTCGGTCGCTACAGCATTTGTAATTCTACACAATGCCCTTAACTTGCTCTGTTACTTTGAAGACTCCTGCACAGATCGAATTCCATCAGTAAACACTCACAGGGGGGCTGGGCTAGGGCGAGAAGGTGAGCTCAGTCATATGCAGAATCAGTAACACAGACCTGAGGGGAGCAGAGCAGCTCTGTGCTTAATGCAAAAAATAATTGCAGAATCCAAAAGCAACTAAAAAAACAAATAAATAAAATGAATTTAAAAAACTCTCCTTTGCTTAACCCTTTATACAAAAACAATGCACAGGCTTGACTACCAATAGTTGTCAAACGAAAGAATTACTGATAAATCGATACATCAACTCACCCTTAAAACTGATGGTAGAGTAATTAACAAGTTGAAAAGGCATACAAGTTCAACAGGTTTGACTGTAGTGCAACATCATTGTTCATGGAGCTGCCCAAATTTCCATATATTCGGATGCTACTTCTAGTATGAGGAACTCTCTCATCACAGCCAGTGCATTCTGCAATAGCTTTACAAATTCCAACTACTGCTGCCAAACAATATTTTACACATTAGAAATAGCCTACCAATGATTTTATTTTGAGTACAACACCCCATAGAATACAGCTGTAAAGCATATGTCCAAATGTGAAGATAACTAAAAAGTGTACTTTTACAGGTGAATATTAATTGTAAAATATAATAGGTGACCTGCTACTGAAATCCAGTTGAAAACAGTTGTCTTATCTAGTGATGGAGGTGAAAGATTTGGGCGACTGCAAATGTTGCCATTCCAGAAACACGATATGAAGTCAGTCCCTCAATGATAAAGATAATCAGAGACGTGAGTGACCGAGCAGCCCTTACCAAGTACTTGCCAAGATCTCGGCAAAGGTACAGTAGACCTCAAAAACTATTTTCTATAGTGCAATCATGTAGGAGGGTTGGGTGAGATAACCACTATATTTACATCAGTGCAGTACATTTGGAGATACATGAACATAAAATTAATAATTATAATAGAGCTTTTGAAAGAAGAGATTATGATACTGTAGGAGGAGTGTATTTTTAATTCATGTTGTGAACGAGGCTAAAAAACATGGTTTTACTAAAAAAAAACAAAAAACAAAATGAAACACACAATGACAGAAATACAGTAATTATTATAATACAAGAACAGACAGCTTCAATTACACTGGAGTATGACTCAACAGAACACTCCATACTACATTGGGCCAGTTTCCTCTGTTGCTCAGAGCAGCTCTGGTGCACCTTGGTTTCATAAGGAGCTCCAGCAACGAACTGACCTAAGCTGAACTTAATGCCAATGTACACAAATGATATGATAGAGTATAGTGTATCCCACAATGCTACACTAATCACCCACCAGAATCAATCACTAGAGAGCCCACAGAGGAGCAGCGATCCAGATCTCCAATAGAAGTAGAGGAAGGCAGCTCATTGGAAACTGGGTATGTATGAAAATATATATTTTAAATGTTTTTTAGGATTTCATGTTCCTAATTTAAATGAATGTAAAAATGGTGTTGTGTGTGGCCTTTGTTGCGATTCACCTTTTTCAGAGTTTAGGTGCTTAATGTGTTTTTATGCAGCCATCTACCTTTACGGAACCAAGTCATTTATTTCTCCAATACTGAGATATTAAAAATGTATTATTTACAATAAAAGGAGATATAAATGATGATTAACACTAGAACCAGCTTGATTTTGGACTACATACAACCGTCGCACTTGCCAAATATGCGGCTCCATTTTTAAACGGCTTAGATATGAAAATGAAAAACAAACAAATAGGATACAACTTAATATTTTTATTTATGAACATCATACATAACATTTTCTGAGCAGAAACATCGTATTTAAATTGAAAATTACTTTTTTTTTTGTTTTTTTTAGAAGAGCACATTTACATAAACATGAAAAAATAACAAAATAAACTTCTGTGTAAACAGTGTAGAAAGCTGTATGCACACATACAATTATAAAAACAAATAACTAGTTATAAAAACAGCATAAAACTAAAATAACATAACTTGTGCAACGTGAAAACGCTTTTAATGAAACAGAGATCACAGGTTCTGTTTGTTAAGAGTTTTCAACTGTACCAGTGCATTTGCCACAGACTACCTTTTCACAATGGGTGCAGACATCAAAAGTTCTGTTTTTATTGAATTTAGCAACCGACATTGTCTTTTAGTCCATGTGCCAGTGGGCGCTGTGCTGGCTGAAGGTTGAGGGGCATTTGCCATCCGGCTTTCGTGTCTCTTATCAACATGTTTCTACTGTAGCTCCAGGGCTAGCTACAAAATGAAGTCCCTCCGAGCGACTGTGTAGCCGGTGCACTCCTGGCACAAAACCAAAGTGTTGATGGCTGCCAGGTCCAAAACATTATAAAAAACAGCCAGAGGCCACCTGCGAGTACCACCTTTGACAGAATACAGCCATGCCATTTGATCCAGTATATCCACACAGTACTTTGTTGCATTGTAAAATGCATCAGTCCCGAAGGTCACGGATTTGTGCAGAGAGCTTAGAATTAGCAATTTTAAATTACACCTGTACACACTCAGGGTGGCACAGTCATTCTGCCTGAGAAATGTGTAAATAATAATAATATAGTGTAGAATGACTTTCATAAGTGTTTCAAGCACTCAACAGGATTATAATACGTTCTTTCTTTTATTTCAAAGCCCAGAGTAAACTGTCGGCTATATTGTATTGATTTCAATATGCCGCATACACTGTGGGAAAGGTGGTTGAAGAAGTGCGTGCTTATAACTTATTCATTTTTACAATTCTGCAGCTGAAACACTGTATGGGTATTTAATTCAAATATTTAGTAACACTTAAGAATGGATACAGACGAGCTATTCACACACACAGAGATATTTAAATTTGAATTGCAAAAGCTATTCAAAAAGCAGCTAAGGCGGTGCTAGTGTTAAATGTGACTAAAACTTATTTCGCGGTATTTGTTTGATACGAGTGAACTGCGCTGTGTAAGAACATAAGAACATAAGAACATAAGAAAGTTTACAAACGAGAGGAGGCCATTCGGCCCATCTTGCTCGTTTGGTTGTTAGTAGCTTATTGATCCCAAAATCTCATCAAGCAGCTTCTTGAAGGATCCCAGGGTGTCAGCTTCAACAACATTACTGGGGAGTGTAGGCCTACTGTTCTCAAATAACCGAGTTCTTCAGTCCATAATTTGACTACAATGTAATTTTACGATGCACTGTGGGAGATTTCTTTGGAATAAGTGCGAAACGCTTTCGGTTCATCAGTATGAAATCAATTGGTTCATCGAATTTAATCAAGTGGGGCTCTAACGTGCACTTAATTTCAACTGAGTTCAGCATGCTTCTGGAACATCTGTCTGAAACTGGCCTTTGATAAACAACATTTAGAACCTGATAAACAAACACAGTGAGAAAGGGAACTAACACACCATTAGTTTGATAACATTGATATAAAACTTCAGCTTCTTTCATCAGATTATTTTGCACTGAAGGAAACAATTCTTATTAAAAAGTACTAGACATGCTTTTTGTAAAGGTCACTAAAAATAATAATAATAATAATCATCATCATCTTTATTTTTTATATAGCACCTTTCACAGTGGCCCGCCATCACAAAGTGCTTTACAAGAAACGAGACTAAGGTGTGTGAATTATATATCAGCTGCAGAGTCACTTACAAGAATGTCTCACCCGAAAGGCGGAGCACGAGGCGGTTAAGTGACTTGCTCGGGGTCACACAATGAGTCAGTGGCTGAGCTGCGATTTGAACCCGTACTTCCTGCTTACAAGCCTGTTTCTTTAAATCACTGGACCACACAGCCTCCTATATATAACAAAGTTACAAACAGGAGTTCACCAATAATTGGAACAGAATCAGCATTAGAGATGAACAAATACAGTACCATAATCTGTAACAGCAGATATTTATGTAATGCAAACTGATTATGTAATCATAATTTAAAATAACTTCTGTTGGGCAAATTGGGCAAAATCAAAAAAACAATTGTGAGAGAAAAGCTTAATTTATTTTTAAGAGAAAACAGGCTGTACTAAGAAGGTTCTACAGAGTGTATAAGGTTATTTGATCATTTTTGCTTATTAAAGTATGCAAGCTTCGTGCTGAACAATATAATTATATAACAGCAAATATAGGTCAACATTTACTGAATAAATATTTGTTAAAAACAAGTCTTTATTAGAGGCAGTTTAAACACAAACTTTACACCCACATGTATCAAGGTATATGGTTTTCATTGAAGCTACTGTAGCTTTTAATAGACCTATATGCAGTTCTGTGAAATTAAAATCTGTAGTACAGTGTGACAAAGTGCCCGCCCCTGTGTATATTATCTGTTATGTGTTGCGTGTGGTGTGTTTAAATGTTGGTGTATAGACATTGGTACACGGGATATAAAAGGGTCTGTGTAACACGAGTGTTTAAAATGTATATGTGTATTTAGGCACGAGGATTACACAGCACTTCACGTGCAAGTAAAAAGTAATAATATGTGAGCACGGGGAATTGCACTTGATTAATTCACGTGCAGTTGTACCGAGACAACAACTGGATGATTGATTATCACTATGTAACACAATTTTTGTTCCTGGGTAGTAAGTGTTATTTCCTAATTGCTTATGCCTCAAAAGTATAGAAAATGGCTATTATTCCCCACAAACTTTGCTTTTGTGACCAGGACAGTGATATTTTGAAATTTACCTATTTCCAATGAGAAAACGGGTGAATGTGTCTTTTCGTTCACATAAAGTCAGAAAAAAACATATGAATCCAAATTAACATGTATTTATACTAAAGTAATACAAAAATGACTACAAAAGATTTAGAAGTGAGTAGTTTTTCGAGATTTACGATTATACTGTAAATCAATTTCATGAATCAGCCCCCAAATGTAGTCTCCCATCATGTTCTCGTTATACTGTCCTTGGTAGCGGCGTTGAAAGTCCAGTATATCCTGGTGGAAGCGCTTGTCTTGCTCCTCCGAGTACGCTCCCATGTTCTCCTTGAATTTATCAAGATGAGCATCAAGGATATGGACTTTGAGGGACATCCTACAGCCCACTGTGCCGTAGTCCTTCACCAGAGTCTCAACCAGCTCCACATAGTTTTCGGCCTTGTGATTGCCCAGGAAGCCCCAAACTACTGCGACAAAGCTGTTCCAAGCCGCTTTCTCCTTACTAGTGAGCTTCTTGGGGAATTCATTGCACTCCAGGATCTTCTTTATCTGTGGTCCGACAAAGACACTGGCTTTGACCTTTGCCTCAGACAGCTTAGGGAAGAAGTCTTGAAGGTACTTGAAGGCTGATGACTCCTTATCTAGAGCTCTGACAAATTGTTTCATAAGGCCCAGTTTGATGTGCAGTGGTGGCATCAGTACCTTCCGGGGGTCCACCAGTGGCTCCCACTTAACGTTGTTCCTCCCCACAGAGAACTCGGTCCGCTGTGGCCAGTCCCGCCTGTGGTAGTGCGCCTTGGTGTCCCTGCTCTCCCAAAGGCAAAGATAGCAGGGAAACTTGGTAAAACCGCCTTGAAGGCCCATCAGGAATGCCACCATTGCAGCCTCTTGATGCCATCTCAGAAAAATGCAGCTATGTATCCACTTAGGCAGCTGGAACTAAACTGAACTGGTGGGCTTAAGGCCCCTGTATTTACACTACTATTTATGTTACTGGAATGTTCTAGAAGTTACTCCAAGTTTACTCAACACTGAATCTATCTGGAATGTTCTGGAAAATAGGTAAATTTAAAAATATCACTGTCCTGGTCACAAAAGCAAAGTTTGTGGGGAATAATAGCCATTTTTTATACTTTTGAGACATAAGCAATTAGGAAATAACACTTACTACCCAGGAACCAAAAAAAAAAAAAAAAAAATTTGTTACATGGGGTTACCAGTCGAGTCTCAGTACAGCTGCATAAAAGGAGCATGTTGTTACATATGCGGGGTTGTGTGTTCGGGAGTGGAGAATGGGGGAGAGACAGAAAGAGAGCAAGAGATAAGCGATAAGCGTAATTCTAAGTCTTAATTGTTTTGGTGTAGCGTTAGTCCACTCTGTGTTTTGTCAGTGTATTCGTTTTGTTTGTCTATTTATTTTGGCCTCATGTGCCGTGTCCTGTTTTTGTATTGTTACAAACCTTTTATTTCCTGCTTGTTCATTATTAAACTGCGCATCATCGCCTTCACCATTTCAACAGCTGTGTGCGGAGTCAGTTCCTGTTTCTGGTCTGTCGTCACCCACTTCGGCCGTCCTTGTGACATACAGTGACACTCGCCGCAACAAATGCACTATTAGTATAAATTCTCATCCTGTCTTGTCATTTTTCAGCCTCTGCTTTATGGTATACACCTCTAAAAATCTTCAGCCGAACTAAAATCATAACTAGCATTGGCATGCAAGGATGACAAACCAATGATAAGGCCATCAGTATTTTAACAAAAGGTATCTTACCCTAGCACAAGTAAGCTGATAGTTTGACAAACAAAATTGCTTAATGCTTTTTTAACTAAATAAATTGACATATTCTATAATTATCCTATAAAACATTTAGGATATATCCTAAACTAGGATATATCACAATACCTCTTGGGTCTTCCTTATAAACAGTTTCCCATAGCAACAGCTGTTGCTAAGATGCAGTGGCACTGATGTGGAGGATCTGGTTGAAAATTACTGTTTTTTTTTTTTTTTTTTTTTTTTAAACTGGGAGGCCACTGATCTTAAGCATGGGTATTACTTAAAACAATGTAGAATTATATAATTATTTACATAAGCAACAAATCTAACCCATGGTCAGCTTTATTTGGTTCAATATTTTCTTACTGGAAAACATCTACAAATTGTATTTGAAGATGCCTGATAAAGAACCATGATAATTTCCATAGAGATTTAGGGCTGCACAGAGTAAGAAAACACTGCAGTACTGAGGCTGTGTGGAATAATAATGGTGGTGTATGCCAAGAGAAATAATCCTCCAAAAACCTAACAAATGGAAGTTCATAATGGATGGAAAGATATACCTCCATCCTTCAAGTCAATATAAGAAGCAGACTTTGAGAAAAATCAGGGTCTCCAAGTATTTTTGTTAAAATGTAAGAAAAACAACAGGTTTGGTCATAAATATTTAAATGGTGGCAATATTAGACTAAAATACAAATGCCCAGACAGCTTTACTTGAAGAGCAGACAGTTTTATATTCATTAATAGTATACATATTTAGTAAGCAACCATCTAAGTAACACAACCTTCAGTCCAACACCACAAAGCAGCACAGTTTAGCAGGACAGAGAATTATGTACTTATTTACAAATTACATATATTTATATATATTTTGTGAACATGTTTGTCACTCCAACCTGTAGGAGAAAAATAAGTAGCTAGATCTTAAATTACATGAATATGCTGTACTTTCCAACTCCTGTAATTTGTATATAGATCCAGAACAATTGGTCAGGAGGGCAGCTCTATTTCCAAGAAATAAAACCCATAATAAATCCTGCAAGAGTGCTAAATATAAAGAATTCTAGTGGAGCTATTTGTATTTACTCTTTTTTGTTACTATACATCAACATATGTGTTGAAGAAAACTAGATTCCGTGTGCAGGAAACATAGTTACATAAATCTAAATAATCTTTTTACAGCTCTTCCTAAATATGTCATTGTCAGGCCTTTCTTCCAGCTATATTACAGTGTTTTCCTCTGGCTGCTTTTAGTTAAACTTCACACAATTGCTACCTTGAGACAATAAAGGGAGAGGCAAAGTAAGAGTACTAAGATACACAGGTTCCCCTAAAGCCAACGCCTACGATTACTAGTTTGCCCAATTGTTCACTAGTAGCTAATAAGAGCAGTACACCCCAAGAGACAGACATTCCCCTTGGATGGATAGACCCTGCCCTCTTTATAAGAATTAGTTATATTATACAGCACATACAGGGTAGAAAATTCCAGAAATTTTAACATGCCTGGTCAGACATGTAGCTCCAACTTTTACATGTCCAATGCAAAAATCTATGCAGATTCTCATGAGTTCATTCATGGTGTCAGTTGAAAGGCGAGAGCGCAGTGGGGTTTTCAATCTGTTCATTGCAGCACTATACCCTCTTTCACATGCAGACGTACTTGGAGACAGATCCAGCATAATTTCAACTAAGAGAAGAACATTTTTAATGTTCTCTGGCTTGGTTTTGATAAGGTACTATTTACATAAAGCAAGCATACTGAAGGTGTTTTCCATTTTATTCAATTAGTTTTAGAGCAATCCACTCACTTTGGGCACTTATTTAAAATTGGCTCAAAGTGTCTAATTCTGAAATTTCATTTTTTCCAAATGTTCCAAGAGCTTCTGCATTCATTATAGGTCAAAGAGTTAAGTCAAAGACATTGAATTCTGACAGTGGTTTCTGTAGTGAAACTTGAAAATGTTTTGCAATGCAGCCAATGGTTTCACTCAGAAGAACTTCCAGTTCTTTTTTTTGATCATTTGAATTTCCAGACAGCCTTATATCCTTAAAGGTTTTCTCCGTATAGCCACTAGAAAATGGTTTTGGGAAAATGGTTACTGATATAGTTTTAAAATGCCTTTGACTGTATCCATGAACTTTCCTTTCAAGTAGCTAGATTTAACAACACCTGCAATTGCCAATTCAAGATTATGCGCTATGCAATGAATGTGTATGAGATAAAGAATGTCTTTTGCCATTCATGCTGCAGCACCAGTCCGCAAACAACTCAATACTTTGCGATGAAATATGCACTGTTAAACAACACTTTCATTTTCTGCATTTGTTCTTCAGTTAGGTGAATCAAACATTTTTTGAATGGGTAGCTTTAGGATTTTATTCTGCTATTTTTGCTCTCATGCACAAGCAGTAACAGAAGTAACTCCAACTGCATCACCCCGTACAACCGATTCCAAGAAGTATGAGCTGCTTTGATCAGCAATATTGGAAAACGGACGGACCATACGATCTTCATTGCTTCGAGAAACTAGAATTCTTGTAGCCTATTTAGTCTGAATACCATGTTTGCATTTTTTTTTCACTCACTTCTCTTTCTCTTTTCTGGAGGTTCAGTCCCAGCAGATGGGTCCTGTTCAGTTTGTGTTGTTGGAGTGGTTGTGGAAAGCTCTTCAACACTGTCATGGGTCAACACAGATGACCTTTCTTCTTGCTCTGTCAATGCGGCCAGGCCTCGCTTTAAAGAACTTGCGAATATCCACTGTTTGTTTTTTTTTTGTTTTTTTAATTCTTAGATTAAAACCAAAGCGAAGCAATCAGTATGCAATCAAACAATGTTGAAAAAAGTCTAATTACTGTTTAATAATGTTTGATGAAATGTACAAACATTTTCAAAATACTCAATTTGCTCTCTAATTAAGCTTTTTGTTATTTAAAAATAACTTGTCTATTTTCTAACAGGATGAAATAAAATTAAAAAAAAACCTGCCACAACAGCCTCTTTACTCCCAAACTATGTTTGCGCAAGTGCCTTTTAAAAAAAAAAAAAAAAAAAAAATAAATAAAAAAAAAAAAAATATATCTTACGGTATTACTTTGGCCTTTAAATCCAGAATGCCCTTCTGAACGTATATGTCTTACAAAGTTTTAGTCAGTATAATCGAATTTAATTAACGAATATTAATACGCTTAATTGCTATATATATATATATATATATATATATATATATATATATATATATATATATATATATATATATATATATATATATATATATATATATATATAAATTGAAATCAGGGTTTAAAGTGCAGAACAGTAATAGTGATACTGACATCTTTCCAATTTACAAGTTCATCACGTTGTTGTACCAAGGTACTCTAGATCTTATAACATGGCAATTTGACAGGTTCTTAATCAGGCTGAATATAACTGAACATCCAGTCTCCGGTAACAAAATGTGTTAATTTGACACCAATACTGAGTGGCCTGAATGAGTGATGAACATACTGTCACCACAGCCACTGCCCTGACCCTATATACCTGTATAACTTCCTTGAGAAAAAAAATGCAGTTCTATAGTAAACCCTAAAGACAACTGGAAAATACAAATTGATGAACTATTTGATATTTATTTTTGGGTATGAATGGATTTTGCATTTTCCTGAACCCCCCCCCCCCTTTACAAGTTTACTGAGTTGGGCACCAAGTGGATATTTTTTTTTTTTTAAGGGCCAATAATTTAACCATGATTTATATTTAAAATAAAGTTAACTGGGATGTTTAGAATTAACTTTATGGCAAAACTATACTACAGCTCAAAAGAACACTGCACTGAATGGTATATACCGGTATACTTGAAAGGCATAGTAACGGTTTCCCTATCTTAAATAAGCTTCAGTGGTTTCTCAATTTTAATGGGTTTCTTTTTGTTCTCATTGCACTTCTAATAATGTTTCCTTAACATCAAAAGATCTCTGAATATATAGTACATTACCTTATATCAGGGTCCAGTATCCAACGCACACTGTGCTGTGCTATCATGCTTTCTGTAAAGCAGGACAGAACACCATATATATTTGCATTTGGATAGGGAATCTCTCTCAAATAAAACACAAGAGGTCTGTCTGGTTGTGGACTAATATGAAATAAATTATGAATTGTAGTACTGTATGGTATTGTACTTTTCAAAGTGAATAACAATGTATTTGACAAAGCTGTAATACACAAGGATAAGGAGAGGTTAATAAAAGAGAAATTATATTTGAGTAGATCTCTGGGTCTACAGCTGTTGAACAAATTTAAAACCAAAAAAAAAAAAAAGACATTTGTTGTTTAATACTGACAATAGCTTACTGTACAGTTGAGTAGAATTCTACATAAATTATTGTTATATAATTTAATACAGGAATTACTTTGTTTAATTTATTTTTTTCTTTCTTTTTTAAATGACTAATTCTTCTGGGGGTTCACTGACAGCTTCACAATCAGATCAGTAAACAATTTCCTATCAACTCGTATTGTGTGCGTGACATTTAGTTCGGTTATATTTACATACACAAGTTAACTAAATGGGTTCATTTGTGAAACATTAAAACCAAAAAATGATAATCACTTTTCATCTAATGATGCCGTATCTAACAGAATAGCTGACAGTCTCACAAAGGCACCGTTGAAGGCCTTGATTTGTGGAATCGGTCAAATAACACAGCTGTTCGCTAATAATGCACACAAATTGCAATTAACATCTGCAACAAAAACAAAACAAAACCGTTTATTGCTCCATAATCCTCAGTATTCTTGTCTTCGTGAAAACTGGCAGCTACGCTATATTATCATCATCAGTCATCACACAGGCCTACACAACATACAGCCCACATTGACAAAACACGACTAAAAATATGCATACTTGAATGCTTATAAATGCAAAGAAAAAAACTTTTTCTTCGGTATTGTAAATATTTTAACACGCTGTTGCTTTTCATCATATACAAAAACAAAACAAACAAAAAATAAAACGTTTTTAAGGAGGCATTCTAATGAACCAGGCTAATCTCAGAAGCCATTTTCGGAAAAAGGGTATTCTGTATAGTAAACAATTAGCACCCCGGCGCATTTCCACATCACAGATCTATGGCTACTGAGTATGCAACTCTCGCACATCTTTGAAACCTCTACATGGTGGCCATCCTTAATACCTAATTTCTGTGAAAAACAAACCCTCCCCTCCCACCACAGCCCTGAGCGAGCGTCTCTGCTTTTACCACGTCATTGACTCCAACACTGCGGAAATAGAAGATACGCGTCCTGTTTAGTAAATTTAATCTTTCCAAACACCAGATCACAGAGACTGCTTACCCGTATCGCCAATAATGATGTATTTGAAGAGGTACGCATACGCCATGGCTGGAGATGCTGTAGCTGCCTGTCTTACTCTGTACTGTGTCTCAATATGTGCCTTATTAAGCTCTTAAGTGTAGCGCTATGGTTTGCTGGTCTCTTTCTCCCCACAACGAAGGAACAATAAACACCTCCGATCTGTGCTGTTACGTCACACGCTCCTCCTCGGCTACGCACGCACAACACACGCGCAACACACGTTCCTGAGCCAGGAAGTGCCGACATCTACTTTCACACACAACCTATAACAAACGTTTTGGTTGAAGTTGTCAAGCTTTTTATAGCAAGCAACCTCTCATAGATAGTTGTTATTCTGTGAAAATACTGATTCCAACACAACTTAAGTCAGTGAGGTTTTATTTGTAACGGACTCACTTCTTTAACTAAGCATAGCCTATACAACCGCCCCCACCACTCCCCCCTCGATACCCATGATTGAAGGATGCCGTTTACTTACGCAACTACTTATCCAGTAAACAGTGGGATCAAATGGTAAAAGACCAAAATAGGATGCAAAATTGGACGTCTGAGTGTGTGGTAAGAAATTTGGCCTGCAGCTGAGTGTCATTCCAAAATGTATTTCTTAGATGTTAAACCTATTAAGATATTGCTTTCATTTGCAATGTGAGCAGTCCATTATGCATACTACTACGACTACTACTAATAACAATAATAATAAGTAAATGGAGATTTAGTGCATTCCAGCTCAAGTAGTCCATGGGTCAGAGCAGGTGGGACAGGTCATGCTGGAGTTTACAGTGCTAGTGCTATTTCAAGACAGGTTATCCTTGATGTGGCAATGACTTGCCAAATATCTCCTCATTTAAGTTTAAATATTTTTTAAGCACTCCTAAGCTGAATACAGAGGGTGGACAAAAATGAGAAATACCTGAGCTGTTGTAACAGATTACGGTGGTGGGGGAAAGAAAGAGGAATGAGCACAAATAAACAGGCACTTTTATTCAGAATGCACACAGGTCAGGAACCGGCAACACACTACAACCCCAACAAGACAAACACTGTTATATACAGCAAAGATGGATCTGGATGGGAACAATCACCGGCCCATTGGACAGTCATAATTAGCATGATTCCATTTCTTTAGGTATTTTTTTATTGTCAAAGTTCTTCACAGGTAAGATCCCCTAATATTTGATGTACTATACAGTGCTGTATAATGCCAAGCAATACTATTTTATTTACAGAGGAACCAAATCATTTAGCTATGCAGGCAATTGTTAATTAAGCAAAAACTAAATCCAAGACAAAGTGGAAGGAGACACCGCTGTGCCCTGCAGTTATGGCTATAAGAACAAGTGTTTTCATCTTGCTATTTTTCAGGTCCTGGTTTAAAAAAATACAAAGGGCCATGGGGCTTTAAAACATGTCACTGGGGATCCTTTGTGCTGTTTATCGCAGGAAAACAAGTTTTAGAATCCCAATATAATTGATTGGAATGGTGATTCCACTTGTTATGTACTCTTTAATGAGCCTCAGGTGTGTTGTGAGGCAGAGATTTGTACTTCTGTAAATAATGTAAATGTGGGAAGATAACATTTTGTGTTAAAACCAAGGAAAGACCTTCCACTTCATCATAGCCACATGGAGATTCACCTTAACAAGCTTGCAAAATCAATTAGCAACTTACAAATGTAAATGTACTCTGTGTAATTTGGTCGTGAGTGAAAGAAAAAGAAATTACTAAATGTACTTAACACTTTTGGTATTCAGTAGTAAACCCATTTTAAGTAACTATAGCTAACAAAAGAAACCTACAATTTGTCATCTACCTCCATTAACTATAAAAGGTCTCAGATGTGCAGTTTGAAAAGAAACACAAATGTAATTTCATGTTACTACATGACATCTGCACAAGGTAAAATAAAATATTCAGTTTACAGTGTGTTACTACAGTCTGCAAACCATTAGCTGATTGGTTACTGTGATGGGGTACCCCCACCCTGGGTGTATTTTTGGTTTATTTTGTATCACAGGGGAGTTAATGTATATTGGTATGTGAGCACGGGGTTGTGGGTTTGTGTGTGTGTGGAATAGTGGTGACTGGAAGCCAGTTAAAATCCTCCCTGTAAAAACACGTGGGAATGTGGCTAGAGTCGTGAATTGAATAATTGATTATATGATTAATTAAGGCTCCAGCCACAGGTGTATAAATAGGGTGATCATGGACGAGAAAGGGGTTAGTGTGTTTGGAGGCGGAACGAGGGTCTGGAGGTAAATCGAAGGAAAGCTTGAAAAAAATCATAACAATTGCTACTGTGCTGTTTTGTTTTGGAGTTCAGTGTTTGTTCCCGTTTTGTGTAAACCTTTTATTTTTGATGAATAAAGAAACGAGCGCATTCGCTTCTCGCACTGTAGTACTGGCCTTTGTTGTTGGTTATTTCTTCCGGGTCTAACGTCATCCACACAAGCCATCTTATGACAGTTACTGACAGGAAAGAGGGCCCTGAAGGTGTGGAAATGATGTCACTCTCCAGGTGAAATTATCTAGAAAGTGTAATACAGTCTAAAAGCAACCAGATACAATTCCAGAAGTCATGTTTAATGCCAATAACCTAAACAAGTCGCAATTAAATTATATACTTCACAATCCAGTGATCTTTTACCTAAGGATCTAAGTTTGAAGGTTAGTTCAGGATACAACAGATTAAATATTCCCTTTAAGGAATATTTCCCCAATAATAATACAACCATAAAGCTTGGCTTTATTAGCATAATTTTTTTAAGAAAGGACCACTGTAAATTCTACCAGAAAACAGAGACTTAAATATAAATGCCCTGTTAAATCATGTATGGTAGTAATTTCTGTTAATTATTGCCCAATAAAATAAGACATGACCTTTGTAATATGAACTGCGGCCTGTGTATCACATTTATAAATGTGGCCTTTGTGATGACAGTCTTTGCCGTCTCCCTATGCAAATGTTCTGGTCGACACAGCTTGCCCACTACACAGAATCTTGAGAAACATCATTTAAAATTTCAAGCAGCCTAAGCGAACCTGTCTGAAATATAATAAAACAGCTGTCTCTCCAGGATTACATGATTCTGTGATCGCAGAACTCAATACAGATTTCACACAAGGGTGCAGAACCGTTTTCCTCTCTGAAATACACGCATGTTCATTTGGGTTAGTTTATTTTGGTACTCAGCAGCACCCGTTAACAAACAGCTTCCTCCTAAACTACAGTATGAATCGCTCTAACTGGTAAAGACTGTGCTGAACAGTACCACAATGCCTTCCTTGAAGACAGTGGGACTGTTTTCCCACAATAGTACTAAGTTTTCATAAAAACACAGCCTATTCATAGCCTATTCATATTATACCACATGTGGCTAAATGTAGGGTTATGATTATGTTTTCTGCATTGTTATATATTTTATATATATATATATATATATATATATTATATATATATTCTAAATATTATGCAAGTTCTATTTACTGTACATGCATTGATTTTCACAAGCAGCAATTATTATTGTATTGTGTTTGCTTTGGGACACAGTCAGCCGTCTCTGGGCTCAGTATACAGCTTATTTATCTTGTTAAAATCTGAAGGCTTGAAAGAAAGGATATCCTACCTGGTCACTTGATAATGCCACAATCACAATGCAGTGATTCTGTATTAAGGGACAATGGCAGCACAATGGGTTGCTACTAGAGAGTATAATGTCACCACTGTGTTAACAATTCTATATTCTGACATACTAATGGGCAGTCGTTGCCATCTGTGGCCCTCAAGAACCATTCCAGATATTCCAGCCAGGTTCTAAATTAACTGAACAGACTAAGGGTCAATTAACTAATTTAGGACTAATTTAAGAGCAAAGCCCTGGACTGGTATGAACCTTGAGAGCTGGAGTTGGTAATCACTGTGCTTGCGCGTATTCAAGGCAATACACTGGCATTATAATGGAATTGCAAATGCATTTTGCAAACAGTTCTGTAATTGAGAATCTGTGGCAAGACTTGAAGATTGCTGTCCACCAAAGATCCCCATCCAACTTGACAGAGCTTGAACAATTTTGGCAAGAAGAATGGACGAATATTGCACGAGCCTGATGTGCAAACCTGGTAGAGATTTACCCTAAAAGACTCACAGCTATAATTGCTGTCAAAGGTGGTTCTAGCAAGTATTGACTCAGGGGGTGAATACTTATCTAACCAAGACATTTCAGTTTTTTTTTCATTAACCGTTGTGTCACAATAAAAATTCTCTTGCCTCTTAAGTGTTGAGTAGGTTGTATAAATCAAAGGTAAAAAAAAAAATCAATTTAAATGCGTCAAGATTTCAGGTTGTAACACAAACTGAAAATGTCCAAAGGGGGTGAACACTTACTATAGGCACTGCACAGGTATATCATGTACACACAAAACTATACAACTGATCTTTTTTTTAATAAATTGGTTTATATTGCCTATATAAAAAAGTGCATATATGCAACCGAAGCTATGCGTTTATACACAGACAAACTATCATTGAAATGAAATGAATGAATAAGCATTCTAACAGAATGGGCTTCATTTACAATCGTTTACACAGTCTAAGTGCTGGCACAAACCACACAGATCCTGCGCTTTTCAACATATGCAGTGCACTTACCACAGACTGTCTTTGGGCATTTGGCACAGTTATCAAGAGTCTTGTTGCCATTACATTTTGCAATCTGGCATTGTCGTCTCTTGCGGCTGGCTTCTCCTCCACTGTAATATGCTGTCCCAATTTGTAGCAGAGGATGCTATTGTCAGTGAAGTGGTCCAAATTTCAGATATCAGGGCAAATTTATAATTTTGAAATCAGGCACTTCTGGTTTGCTTTAGAAAAGAAAAAAAAGCAACTCCCCACATACTTAATCACAAACTGTACAATAACAGGCTTCTGGCACCAAATGCTCCACGAGCATATACTAGTGCAATGAAAGCTTCCAATTCCTCCAAGGGCATTGACCAGGAATCATCTTGTAGTTGCTGGTGGGTTTTTGCTTCAGTGCAACTATGCATGTTATGAACTGTATGTATGTTAATCAATAGGTGAAAAGCACTCAATGCGCTTTCATCAATGTTGCATTTTGCATATGCCGTGGGCCCTGTAACTATCCTCAAAATATTATGTTCATCCCTGGAGCTTCAACACCAGCATTTATAGTGTTCCTAACAATGCCATTATTACCAGCCTCTTGATTGCCAGGTGGTGTTGGTGCTACCGCTGGAGAAGCAGCTGGATCAGGTGCAGGGACTGATGCAGGTGAACTGGCTGGCATCCTTGCACTGAGTGCCCTCTTCGCGCACTAGGTCCTGGCACTTTGAGGGCATCCTCCTCACTGTGACTGCTGCTAGAAGATTCATCTTCACAAACCCAGTCTGTTTCAGGGCCAGATTCATCACTGTCATCTCTGCTACATCGGAATCACTGTTTTCAAAATTTCAAACGTTGCTTTTCTATCATGTGTCTTCTGTGATCCATTTTCAATGTGTATTGGGGTAACAATAAACTTCTTAGAAAAATGAATGACATATTAACCAGAGTGCATCTAAAACATAGAGGAGAAAAATAATGGCTCACACAGGTGATAAACTATCACACAGACTGGCAGCCGGGTGCCATGAGCTGTCAAGGCTGATTGAAACAATAAAAATGTCAGAAGGCCGCTCACTTGAGGAATGCAGACTGATATACTCAAACTTTAATACATGGCTGCAAGCCCTAACTGATAAATACAAATAATACTGCAACATTTCATTGTTATAATATGTTTTATATATACTGGCCAATTTGACCACTCTTGGTCGGAATAGGTATGACTATATTTTATCTCCCTTAACTCATAATTGTTGCAGCTACATGATTCTTTCATTGTCAGGGTAATTAATACATATATTTAGGAAAAGTCAGGAAAGCACAGCTGTGCATTTTAAACACATGCACTGCAATTTAAATTTAAATTCCAAAAATTGAAAAAATTACCACCTTGGCCGTTCTAGTGTTTGATCTTTATCCCACTTTTTAAAGTGCATTATTTGCTTAGGATTTAACTTGATCTAACATTTTGTCTCCTGTAGGGTCTTGCTTTATTTACTGCTCTGTGGGACAACAAACATGTGATCAGGTACAATAGGTTCACCATTCATGCCCAACAGAGCTGAAAATTGTGATATTCAGGGTTCATTGAAGTGCAGCATTTAAGTTTTGGATGACATCATGTGGTGATGAAAGGTTCTAAAGTTGCTACATTAATTATGGTGCTGTCATTATATCTTTATAGCAAGTTTAATAAAGTACCAAATAACAAAATAAACAACAACATTGTTAAATACTTTTTTTGTTGCTTTATGGAGCATTAGCATTAAATTACTGCACACATTTGTCATTTTTTGTTATTTGGTGCTTGTAAAGAAGCTGCTATAAGGATAGATAAAATCAAAATGTAATTGTAGTACCATTTGTCAATTTGCAATTTTTGTTTATTTTTCCACATTGAGACAGTTATTACACAGTTCTTTATCTGAGCGGATTTATTTTTTTTGTTAAAAGCACAAACATTAATAGACCTCATATAAATAAAACTTGGTTGACTAAATGATTACATTTGACTGTCAAGGAAATTCATGGTTAAATTAATTAATATAAACATTTTTCAGATATTTAATCCAGACTCCTGTCTGTGTCATGCTGTAGGTATTGTTGTTACTACTAA
The DNA here is from genome assembly GCF_017654505.1 of Polyodon spathula. Lineage (NCBI taxonomy): Eukaryota > Metazoa > Chordata > Actinopteri > Acipenseriformes > Polyodontidae > Polyodon > Polyodon spathula. The sequence continues at coordinate 79,350,825 of NC_054536.1, read as the reverse complement.
ATGCTGATTAGATGCAGAGGCCACAAGCTGTGTTAACTCTCTGAAGCTTGCCTTCCAAAATGCCAACTCATTGTCTAGTCTCCTAAGGCGTCAAAACTTGCCAACCTACAACACAGTTTTACCATTATTGTGTTAAAAGCTAGTTAAAATGCTTTAAGAACACAAGTGGAAACAAGTTTAATAGTAATTTTAAGTTTCCCAATAAATCTGAAGTATTTTTGTGTTATAAATGAATATTATAAACTAATAACTATTTTAAATGTATCCTTTGATTGTATTATGATGTGTTTTATTTGTTTTTAATCAATTGTGTAGAGAATGAAACTGAAATGTATATGCTTCTCTAATGAATGTAACTAAAGTTATATTGAAAAGGAAGTTTAAATGATAAATGTAAAATCCTTCGATAACAAAATAGGCAGATACATTCAGTTTCTAACACACCCTTTTTGTGTTAAATACTGTGAACCAACGGAAGGATCGACAAGGATTTGTTTACAATACAATGGAAAGCCTATACATTGTGTTTTTTAAACTCAAAACAAGGATTTTCACTCTCTTCTACTCTCCGGAATCTGTCTGGATTCACTCTTTCTTTAACTGAAGTTCTTCAATGAAAATAATTTTCAAAGCTGTCCCGGAGAAGATGGGCTGCCTCCGGAACGATGAAAGTTTTTGCCTACAGTACAGCCTTCACAGAGATACTGCACTTCGTTGCTGCCCAACAAACTTCTACAGAGAGGATGACCGTGTTAAGAAGACTTTGTTTTAAACAGCACACCAACAGAATAAGTATCAAATTTATATTGTGTTTACAAGTAACTGAAGCTATGCTTTGATGTCATCACAATACATAATGTGCGTCTATTCGATTAGATTCTTAACATTTTACTGGCACATGTATAGTAATGCGTGACTGAACCGAACAATGCTTGAACTATAAAGACTGCTTCACCAATGCAGACAGCACATCTGTGGCAGAGCAAAGCTCTGCCCTTTTTAAATTGGCAGGGATGGGGTTAATTTCCCCTACCTGCCTGGGTTCATTATGTTCAGGTGGCTGGGGTTGATTAGTTGATTAAATGACTAACTTAATTAACGATCAATCAGTGCCCAGCCACCTGACATAAAAGGAGGTCTCTTTCTCATTTGGGAGGAGGGAGTTGAGGAAGCAGGTTGGTAGTTTTTGATTTGTGTGTGTTTGAGATTTGTGAATCCAGTGAAGGCATTGCCCAGCCTGGAAACCTTTATTTTGTACATTTTGCTTTTTGTCTTTTTGCTTAAATCCCTTTATTTTGCCCTTGTGCATTTTATTTTTGTTTATTTATAATAAAATTATTACTTTTTTGAACTGCAGACTGTCTGTGCCTCTATCCACTCACGAGCCTGCTACAACATTATAAACTTATTACAAATATTTAACAATGCATTACTTTTCCTTGAATGTTTTGTTTCTTCTTTATACTTTTTTTTTTTTTTTTTTTTTTTTTTTTAACTACGAAGCCTAACCTTTTCTACTTCCTTTGAGAATATGAATAATAATTTGGATTGTTAGGCTTCTTTTTGTCTTAAGAAATACACATTTATGATTGATTTGAAATACTTAAACATACATTATAGTACTTAATCTTTTCATTATGAATCTAGAGATAATTAAGCAGGAATTGTTAGTTCTTATTGAGGTGTTGTTTATTATGGTTAATAATTACATTATGAGCTATAATGGGCATTTTCTTTAATGGCAATTGGAGAGGACACAGACACTCATTCGGACTGCTCTGTTAGCTGGTACTCAATTTTGCCCACAGAGTTTCCAACTACACAAGTTACGTTACAAATTGATAACAAAATGGCCCAAGTAGCTGTGGCCATACCCAACTGTCTGTCATACCCCATCATCCTAGGATGAGACTGGCCCCACTTCTCCAAACTGTTGCAGAGATGGGAGGAGGCATTTTTTGGTCTGTGCCAGGATGATGTGCAGAGGAAAGGATTGGAAACATTTTCCCTTTAGTTCTACTTTCTTTGTTCCTCACTTTTGCCCTTGAAAAAGTAAAAAAAGAGCACAAGGCTGTTAAGTTTGAGGGCTCTGTGGGTCAAATAGGTCAAGCTATTGATGTCTTAATCTCCAAACATTTTCTAATTAAAGGGAGTGGGAGTGCAAACTGAATCACCTGAGCCAGGAACGGCCCCAGTTGGTACCCCTAGTGCCAAAGTACGACTCAGTCAGAAGACATTTGAGGTTCCGATTTTAATTTGGCTCTAGATCAACAAAACGATGATAACTTGAAATATGCATGTGGAAATGCAGTATTTGTTGACAGGAAACTAGTGGACAGAACTTAACCTGTGACATATACTCACATTCTGGTCGATCCTTGTTGTATTGTGTAGCCAAATTACCAGGACAGGGACAAATAGTGCAGCAATTGTTGGTACCGAGAAGGTTCTGATTGATGCTATTGTGGTTGGTGCATAGCATTTCGGTCACAGGACATCTGGGGAGAGACAAGACCCGAGCATGCTTGACCACCCGAGTCCATTGGCCCAGAATATACCAGGAAGTGCATAATTATTGCTCCCAGTGCCCCGAGTGCCAGTTGGTGGCGCCGCAGCTGGTGTCCCTGGCTCCATTGATTCCGCTCCCTGTTACTGTGACTTCCTTTGAGCGGATTGGAATGGACATTGTTGGCCCTCTAGGGCAGTGGTTTTCAAATTATGGGTCACGACCCCTTACTGGGTTGCAGAAAAGATGTCACTGGGTCACGTTTGCAACTTAAATGATATGATTTTTTTTTTCCCCATATTGTTTGTTAGAAGGATCTTGAATTTTCTTTTTAGTGTTTTAAGACACATTCTGATAATTTAAATACCTGACAAATTGAAAGTTCTCTCCTTACTTTACTAAGAGAACATTACAATTCCCAGAATTCTCTGCCGGTGTGTTTACACTGCCTTAACACTAGAACCACCAGGTTTATGCTACTACCTAGAACCGCCAGTAGTCATTTTGACGGGTACATTTTAAACAGCTTTGATATGAAAAAGAAACACAAACTATCAGATACAACTCAAAAGATGTATTCATATCTAACATTTGCATAGCAGAATAACTGTAAATAAAAATAAACACAAAGCTTTATTTTCAAATTTCGCACATATAAACGCATGACTTTAAAAAATGTAAAAACTAATAATATAAACACTTATAAAAGGCCCCCCCCGCCCCCTTTACTGCATATAAAGCATGACTTAACAAATTATAATAAAATAAATATTTGAAAAGAAAATATTGTAAAGCTGGTACATTCACATCTCAGAGAAACTGGAGAGGAACAGGAAATTAAAACAAGGAAGACAATCATCCAAATAAAGCTGAAATACTAACGGATAACGACATGGAACAACAGCCTGATCAACTCTATGCGAAGGAGATGTGTAGCACTGCATGGGGCAAATGTTTTAAAGGTATCTGTGACCAACAGATGCATATCTGTATTCCCAGTTATGCGAAATCCATAGATTAGGGCCTAATGAATTTATTTCCATTGACTAATTTCCTTATATGAACTGTTAATTAAAATTGTTGCATGTTGTGTTTATATTTTTGTTGAGTATATACAAGAGGTGGACAAAGGGTCTTCCAAAACACAGAATATAAAAACACAATGCAATATCAAACATATTGTAACAACCTCAATAGATGGCAGCATGTAAGAGTGACGGGAATGACTCAAGGAGGGGAAGAGCGAGACGACAGCCAAACTGATAGGAATGAGGAGATGAGAGCGAGAGAACCACCCACCATTATTACTATTAGCCATGAGACAGGCCCAACTACAGCTGTGCCATTAACACCCCCCACATGGAAACCTTGCTGGAGGGAAGTGAGAGGAAAAGAGGGAGAGAACAGACAACCTGTTGGGACAAGAAAGAGACTGAGAGAGGGAAGGAGCCAGACTGGAGCCCGAGGAGCTACAGCTGTGCAGCAGCATGTGTGTGTATGCTTGTTTAGACCCTTTCCCCGCATGCTTCTGCCTACTCTATGCTCTTTCATCCCTCTGTCCTTTATTTTAAATATAGGCTGACCTCACCGGTTCACTGGAAACACTGCCTCCATCTGAATGCATATGGCTGGAATCTGAAAGCGTAACAATATATACTGTAACAGAGCAGCCACTTGCTCTGGTTCATTGCCCCTTTAAATGCAGACCCAGGAACTTGGTTTCAAAGTGCTGACACGCTATTTTTAATAAACAAACACAACAGAAAACAAAAACCTAACTCTATACGAGCACTAACTAAACAAACCAGAGCCTAACTAAACAATAGGACAGCTAAGCTGTTACCTGCTAACACCACAAACAAACAAAAAAACACACAGTTTTTACAACTAACTTTTTCAAAAGGCTACACACTGTACCTTTCTTTCCTGTACGCTTGTGTACACTCTCAAGCAGGCGCTCCGCACAGCAGCAGCCCAGAACAGACTGGTTGCTTCCCTTAAATACCCTGCACCTGGCTCTAATTTACAATGACAGCCAGGTGCAGGTGATAATTAACAATAAAACAATTAACAAAAACAATTAACAGGTGTTTTTTTTTTGGCAGGGAGGATATTAACCCCCTTCCTGCCGTGCTACAATACAGGGTCCCACTGTTTTCTGCCAATTCTGAGCTGATGGCATTGCTGAACATCTTCCGATTGCGAAGGGAAGTAAGCATGATGTGTCTTTCATCTACTGCAATAAGTTTCCTTGGCCGACCACTGCATCTATGGTCCTCAACGTTGCCCGTTTCTTTGTGCTTCCTCAAAAGAGCTTGGACAGCATATCTGGAAACCCCTGTCTGCTTTGAAATTTCTGCCTGGGAGAGACCTTGCTGATGCAGTATAACTACCTTGTGTCTTGTTGCTGTGCTCAGTCTTGCCATGGTGTATGACTTTTGACAGTAAACTGTCTTCAGCAACCTCACCTTGTTAGCTGAGTTTGGCTGTTCCTCACCCAGTTTTATTCCTCCTACACAGCTGTTTCTGTTTCAGTTAATGATTGTGTTTCAACCTACATATTGAATTGATGATCATTAGCACCTGTTTGGTATAACTGTTTAATCATACACCTGACTATATGGCTACAAAATCCCTGACTTTGTGCAAGTGTACCTAGCAGAACTGATGCTGTTTTGAAGGCAAAGGGTGGTCACACCAAATATGGATTTGATTTACATTTTTTTTCTGTTCACTCACTTTGCATTTAGTTAATTGATAAATATAATCTATTAAAATGTCTATTTTTGAAAACATTCTTACTTTACAACATTTTTTCACACCTGCCTAAAACTTTTGCACAGGCAGTGGGACGCCCCTTTCCCTGACATGCTTACGGTGCCATGAGGTTGGCCAACTCGCTAAAAATTGTCCTTTGGTATTCTGAACAGTATTTTGTTGTGTTCTCTTATAGGGTAGTTAGTGTACACCATTTTTTCAATATTTAATTCATTACCTGTTAAATATGCTCTTATTTATGCTTTGTATAATTTTGTATTGCTGTTTGTGCTTTTATCTTTTTTTTTTTTTTTACTATCCATACTAGCCATCCCAGCAAAATTGTTCTTTTTCAGCCTGCTTCAAGGTTCTGAACGGAGGTATTTTTTTTTAGAAAGGACCAGTGGGGTGTGCATCATAAATTCTGCCCAACTCAAAACAATATCAGTTTCATCTGCTCACCTCACTTCAGAAACTATGCTTTTAGAAGCAGCAACAAATTATAAATATGTAAATTATACATATCACAAATAATAGGATTTTAAACAGGTAAGAAATCAAATCTATTGCAAATATACAGATTGTATAACACCCCCCCCCCCCCCCCCCCCCCCCCCCCCCCCCATGTCATGTTCATGTCAGATAAAAAGGGAAGCCACTAGATGGCAATAATACTCCAGGGGCTGGCTTTGGTTTTGGATAAGTGATCGGATTTTGTAATCATATTCTTTGTGATCGAGATTACTTTTATCTGGCTTGTCACTGTAATATGATTACATTTATTCATATTACAAATAATTACAACTAACAAATCATTTTTTTTAAAGTATTTTTTTGTTTTGTACAGTGTGTGTTTTCTGCATAGCCTAATTAAATAATTATTGCTGTAAATAAATACTAAACTTATATATTACACATAATAATGACATAATACAAAAATAAAAATAATCTCCTGCTAATACTGTAAAAATCTAGATGTAGCTCTAATTCACATTCACACACAAACATACATCTCCCATTCAATTTGGGAAGGCTTTCAAACATTTTTAGTACTGAACATTATTCATCTAATGTCCATGATTTCCTTTTTGTGTGCAAGTCTACTTTTGAATTGTATTCATATCCTGTATTTATACACGCTGTTATTTTGTAACACGTAAGGGAGAACGGCCCTATTGTGTTTAACAGTCAAATAGGGCCATCATGCAAGCAGTTTGGCAGTAGAGTAGCAGATATTTCTGGCTGCCGTAGAAATAATTGATGATATTGTGTTAGTGTTTGTTTTTATCTATGTCAACAGTATTACCTACAATAATATCCTGTTACTTTTTAGAACAATTTGTATGAAGTGCCAACAATCCAGTCATGGGAACTTTCTTCTGTCTAACCCTTTTTATACTATTAGTATTTAATGTACTGAAAGCCTTAAGCCTTACTAATACTGCTACCCATATTATTACTCTGTTATAAGGCAACATTTAATTTAATTCTATTTTACTGTCCACAAAATATATATGCAGGCAAAGAAAGAAAGAAAAAAAAAAGGAAGTGTGCATGTCAATACACTTAGCATTTTGGATGTTCGCACTCATGAACAAAAACTAATACATTGTGTTAGTATAAAAGTATAATTAATACAAAATTTCACCTGTGCTGTCCACAACCTTTTTTTTCATATGAAATGAAATTCTAAATTATTTTTTCGCCAGAGTACTTCTATTTTTGCCAGAACAGCTGCTTTTTTCGTGATTCCTTTTTCGTGAGAAAAAAGATTTTAAAAGATTAAATAAACACATTTCCCACTCACAAAATGAAAAGAGAATGTTACAGTCAATCTTACAGAGTCCCAATTATATGCCGACATGTCATGGTTTCCTAAAAATGTATGATTTTCAGGCAGTTTCAGTTTTTTTTTTTCAAATGACAAAAAATGTCCACCTCACGAATTTTTTTACTGACAAAGAAGATTAGACCCTTGTGAAAAAGAATATTTTGTCGTGAGGCCAGTTCCTTTTTTGAGATCAAACATTTAACTGCAAGAGCTGTACTGTGCATGCTCAGAACCAAAATTTTAAATGCCTCTAACTCAGGTGCAGAGTTGATGACAACAGTCTTGCATTCCTTTCAGAATGTCTGTAGACAATTGATTTCTTACGTCTGTTTATACAAGGTTCATCTTAATGGCAAACTTGACAAGTGTAGGAAAGCGTGGCTGTCTAGGTGTAGAGGAGAGTGCAATTTTGTGCCAGTTTTAGCTGTCAGATATCGTCCAAGATTTGTCAAGTCAGTCATTTCTTACTGTATAAATTCCATCTAGACTATCCAGCATATTTCCAATAAGAAAAAATCATTGCAAGCTGAACAATGTCTCCAAGCTCGTGTGCTTTGGTTACTTGGTTGAAGAACGCACGCATAATAGCACAGTAGTGTTGATTGGCATTCTTTTGATGCTTTTCACTGCCATCACATAAGGTGTAGGTATTTATCATTCGAGATCACTGGGAAAGCCGCAAGCAATAAAAAAAAAACACCATATTTATTTTGATTCATAATGCAGACATTTTTTATTTATTTACATTTTAGCATGGCACCACGACAGATCAGGTGGTCTGGTTCAATACCCTTGGATGCTATAAAATGTAGTCTGACTACGCCAGTCCTGTGCTAATAGCAACAGGACAATATTTATAATTTCATTTAACCCGGTTTCTTTGGTCACACAGGTTTGAGTCATCCACACAGGAGAACAACAGCAAAACACACCAGACAAGACAACCAGGTAAGTAATGAATTATGTTTATTCTGGGTACAGACAATGTTAAAGGGAATATGAATAATTAATAAGCAGTCAAGCTACAATTTCACCAACCAATTCCCCTAGCCAGGTCATCGGTACTGAATGTGGTTCCAATCTCCTTCTCCCCAATTTGTCAATTCATTTTTCAATTGAATCACAATAGGGGGCGCCACTCTGCCACTGAGCCCAACTAACGCGACCTAGTCAGACAGTTTTCTGTTGCCATTACTAGTGTCCCTGCTGGTCAGTCTCCAACAAGGTAACGCTTTCCGTTGCATGCAGCACACCATCAGTGGTCCAGTGCTGCCTCCAATACTGGGGCGATAGTTGTTCTTCTTGGGCCTTCCAGCACTCCAACTCAGGACATTAAAAAACAGATATAAAAATATGTCCTCGTTCCAGTTCAGGAGGACTGTGTATTTATCAGATACTAGGCTCTAATTACATATCTGTAAGTATAAACACAAAGAAATAAACAAGAGAAATATTCTTTTGTACTAAAACACTAAAATCATCGGTTAACTGAATAAATTCACTCATAAATAATAAAAAAACAGCTAAAATTATACTCTACTTCAAACCAATACTAATATAGTTAGAGGCTTTTATAAGCCGGGTATAAACGACAAATCAAGAATTAAATATATTTGTGCAGTAAGCACAATATAACTAAAGTGCAGTTTGCGTAATCCCTTCACTACAAAAGTGCTTCGACCTATACAAAGTCACTCTTATATTGGTGTAATTAGTGATTCTATCAGCAGGGTGCATAAGACAGACAGAAAAGTAAATAAACTTGTGTCGAAAAACACAAGCATAATTACAATACAAGTTGCTTAATTTCTCCTTTAGTAAAGTGCTTCAGCAGGGTGCATAGGACAGACTAGAAAATAAATATGCTTCTGTAGTGACACACAAGTGTAATTAAATTACAATGTACTTCATTCTTCTTTAGCAATATGTTAGTCACTGCAAAGTAAACTGCTTCCACTTTTCAGCTGTGGTTATTATTGTTCTGGTCTATTCTCTCTGGCACGCCACGCCTCTTGCTTTGGCTTGCTGGTTCTAGCTGCAACTACCCAGGCTCTGATTCTCCACCTCGCGTCTCTGTCCGCTCGGCTCTCAGCTGCTTCCCACTTACTCCACTTTTACACTGTTTGTTTGCGCTCTCTCTCTCTCTCTCTCTCTCTCTCTCTCTCTCTCTCTCTCTCTCTCTCTCTCTCTCTCTCTCTCTCTCTCCTTCGTTCGTTCATTCATTCATTCGTTCGTTTGTTTGTTTTCAGCCCTAAGTTGCTTCTTTTTCTGCTCGTCATCCTCTCTCTAGGTAGTGTTTATATGTGGTAATTCAATTGACCTCACCTGTATGCAGTCTGAATCAGCTCATTTCCATCCCCATCACTAACAACACTCCTGTATGGGTGTGCTCCGGGTGGAAACAAAACAACATCTCAAAAATCATAACATGTTCACACAAATCAAAATAAAGTGTTCTAAATCAATCCAAACAGTGCAATAATAATAATAATAATAATAATAATAATAATAATAATAATAATAATAATAATAATAATAATAATAATAAAAACACTGTGTAACAATTTTTTTTTTTTTTTTGGTTCCTGGGTAGTAAGTGTTATTTCCTAATTGCTTATGCCTCAAAAGTATAGAAAATGGCTATTATTCCCCACAAACTTTGCTTTTGTGACCAGGACAGTGATATTTTTAAATTTACCTATTTTCCAGAACATTCCAGATAGATTCAGTGCTGAGTAAACTTGGAGTAACTTCTAGAACTTTCCAGTAATATAAATAGTAGTATAAATACAGGGGCCTTAAGCCCACCAGTTCAGTTTAGTTCCAGCTGCCTAAATGGATACATATCTGCATTTTTCTGAGATGGCATCAAGAGGCTGCAATGGTGGCATTCCTGATGGGTCTCCAAGGTGGTTTTACCAAGTTTCCCTGCTATCTTTGCCTTTGGGACAGCAGGGACACCAAGGCACACTACCACAGGCGGGACTGGCCACAGTGGACTGAGTTCTCTGTGGGGAGGAACAACGTTAAGTGGGAGCCACTGGTGGACCCCCGGAAGGCGCTGATGCCACCACTGCACATCAAATTGGGCCTTATGAAACAATTTGTCAGAGCTCTAGATAAGGAGTTGGCAGCCTTCAAGTACCTTCAAGACTTCTTCCCTAAGCTGTCTGAGGCAAAGGTCAAAGCCGGTGTCTTCGTCAGACCACAGATAAAGAAGATCCTGGAGTGCAATGAATTCCCCAAGAAGCTCACTAGTAAGGAGAAAGCGGCTAGGAACAGCTTTGTCGCAGTGGTTCGGGGCTTCCTGGGCAATCACAAGGCCGAAAACTATGTGGAGCTGGTTGAGACTCTGGTGAAGGACTACGGCACAATGGGCTGTAGGATGTCCTTCAAAGTCCATATCCTTGATGCTCATCTTGATAAATTCAAGGAGAACATGGGAGCGTACTTGGAGGAGCAAGACGAGCGCTTCCACCAGGATATACTGGACTTTCACCGCCACTACCACGGACAGTATAACAAGAACATGATGGGAGACTACATTTAGGGGCTGATTCGTGAAAGTGATTTACAGTATAATCGTAAATCCCGAAAAACTACTCACTTCTAAATTTTTTGTAGTCATTTTTGTATTACTTTAGTATAAATACATGTTAATTTGGATTCATATGTTGTTTTTTTCTGACTTTACGAAAAGATCGTTTTCTCATTGGAAAAAGGTACATTTCAAAATATCACTGTCCTGGTCACAAAAGCAAAGTTTGTGGGGAATAATAGCCATTTTTTATACTTTTGAGGCATAAGCAATTAGGAAATAACACTTACTACCCAGGAACAAAAATTGTGTTATATAGTGTAATAATAATAATACAAAATGAAAACACAATACAATACCAACACATAATAAACAAAACACAAATAAACCTTAGTCACCCGTGATGTTAAAATATGACTTTTTTTTACTGACTGGCCTTAATGGACAAATGGCAACCTTCAGTCAAATGCAGTTTAACGTGGCTTCATTCTCAGTCGCCAATACAGCACAGGCAGTGAGCTTTCCTTGCTTTCTGTTGATCTGAGATATTTTTTGACACGCTTCGTTAAAGAACATGCTCTTTCTCCAGGGTCAGGGATAAGGTTTTCAGCGTTACAGGACTTTGTGCGCAATTCCTTATCTGTTTAAAATAAATAAATAAATAAAAATCGTTTTGTGCCCCCCATGACAGGTGTCTAGTTTGCCTATGCATTAATCCTGCCCTGACTATTACGGAAGCCTATACATTTCTTACCAGTTAAGATTTTATTTTTTGTTTGTTTGAATCTGTAATGATTTAAGCATCTGTAGTCCAGTGACCTTTGCTTTCTTGAACTGTCTTTTTTTCTGTATGGTGGCTCATACCCAACAAGGCAGATGTTAGGATTGAAATATGTCTGTCAAACAGCAGTCCAGCGCTGCATGAGTACAGAGAGCTGGAAGGGCCAAAGGGGAAATTTGCCCCTCCCTCACCAAATTATGTTCCCGTTGTAGCTGTAAACGAGTCACGTGACGATTTAGTTTTGCAATTCAGAAATGGACAGAATAAAGACTTTTGTATGTATAATCTCTGGATGCTTTACATTACATTGAATTGTGCGCATTATATAAATATAGTATATATATATATATATATATATATATATATATATATATATATATATATATATATATATATATATATATATATATATATATTATATATCCACCGGTACTGTCTTGACTACCACTTACCAGTAAGCTGCTTTGACGCTAAATATATTGATAAGGTGAAATTACCTGTGAAGGTAGTGTAACACATTTCCTGAGAGTAGATAACATGCGTTGGGGCTCATATCTTGGAAGGGCAAAACTCAGATGGAATTCTTCTTTTATATACAATATTTTTAAAAGATTTTTTTACAGTATTGGTAATTAAGAAATTAATATTTGAAAATAATTTCTGCTTTAATATTATATTTAAGTGTTAATGACTGACGTTAAGGTCTGTAACTGGCAGAAATTGACCTACAGGTATGTTTTTTTATTCACATGGTCATTCAATTATTAATCTTCATTGATAATGATATATTTTTTTTTTCATTAGTGCATGATTTTCACAGTATACATGAGGCTTTTTAGAAAGTGTCAGGTTGCAGCAGTATAAAAGGGCCCCTAATTTGTCAGGTGGAAATTTGTTAGAGGATTGTGAGTCATTTTGATGTCTGTACTCCACTACTCTGAAATTAATTACTTTACTCATCAGTCACAAAGTGGATGAATTTATATTTTAAAAATATGTTTTCCTGAAACCAGCATGAAGATAGTGTATTGGATTTAATTTAAGATATATTTCAGGTTGCCATTCATTCATTATTTTTACCTTTACTGTGAATACACCATTTTATTAATTAAAATTCAGTGGAAGGAGGGAGTGTTCAGATACAAATTGAACTCAATCTGCCCGTGGATAAACTCTAGGTCTTTGTCATTTGTATAAAATTATTTCAGTAGTATTTTCTAATATAGTGACATGATGTCTAACCTGTTATGTAGCCTAAATTGAATGATATATTAGGTTTGTTACCGGTATCTGCAGTCTTGTGCATGTATATAACTTCTATCTGCAGCAAATGCAGATCAGAAACCTCAGTATTTAAGCTAATAGTGGCTGCCACCAGTGTATTTAAAAAACCTGCTTTAACTATTAGCCTCTGTAATAAAATCAATAAAATGTCTTCAGACCAATATGTTTATTTTTATTTTTATTTTATTCATAAAAAGTATTGTTACATGCCAGGTTTCTTACAAACAACGATTTGCACAGGCCTTGCAAACAACTGGTCTAATTTCTTTGCTCTCTGGATGCAAAAAAAATAAATAAATAAATTGAAGAATACACACAGTGCCTATAGAAAGTCTACACCCCCTTGAACTTTTTTCATATTTTGTTGTGTAAGTGCCTCAGAGTTTCATGCATTTAAATGAGGATTTGTTCCACTTATCTACAAACGATACTCCACACTGTTAAGGGGAAAAAATGATATATTAAAAATACAAAACTGAAAGATCACAATTGGATAAGTCTCCACTCCCCTGAATTAATACTTGGTGGAAGCACCTTTGGTAGCAATTACAGCTGTGAGTCTGTTGGGATAAATCTCTACCAACTTTGCACCCCTAGATTTGGCAATATTTTACCATTCTTTGCAAAACTGTTCAAGCTCTGTCAAGTTCCTTGGGGAGCGTTGATGGACAGCAATCTTCAAGTCATGCCACAAATTTTCAATTTGATTTAGGTCAGGGCTCTGACTGGGCCACTCGAGGACATTTACCTGTTTGTTCCTTAGCCACCCCCGTGTAGCTTTGGCTGTGTGCTTTGGATCGTTGTCCTGCTGAAAGGTGAACTTCCATCCCAGTTTCAGCTTTCTTGCAGAGGGCAGCAGGTTTTCCTCAAGGACTTCTCTGTACTTTGCTCCATTCATTTTCCCTTCTATCCTGACACATGCACCAGTCCCTGCCGATGAGAAACATCCCCATAACATGATGCTGCCACCACCATGCTTCACAGTAGAGATGATGTTCTTTGGGTGATGCACTGTGTTGGGTTTGCGCCAAACATAATGCTTTGCATTTGGGCCAAAAAAGTTCAATTTTAGTTTCGTTAGTCCATAAAACTTTTTTCCACATGGCTACTGAATGTTTTTTTGCATACTTCAAACAGGATTCAAGGTGGGCATTCTTGAGTAATGGCTTCCTTCTTGCCACCCTACCATACAGGCCAGATTTGTGGAGTGCTTGGGATATTGTTGTCACATGCACACTTTAACCAGTCTTGGCCAACCATTTCCTGACGTATGAACTGAGTAAAGCCTCCAACTTCTCAACTGTTGTCAAGGAAACCTTGCATTTCATTTGTGCCCATTCAATGTTATTGGTTAATGTTGTAGTCATTTTTGTCATGTCATCCATGTATGCTTGAATTGGTGGTAGTTGTATTCCAGAAACCAAGCACTCTCTTCCCACTACCCATTTTGATGCCCTAATAATTATTTCCATTGCCATGGTAAATGTCACTGGTGAAATGGTACATCCTCCCATTATTCCCACCTCTAGGCATTGCCATGTAGTTTTGAATTCTGAAGTTGAAAAACTAAATTGCAAATCTCCAAAGTAGGCTTTCACTAAATTTGTTATTGTTATCGGTACATTGAAAAAATCAAATGCTGCCCAAAGTAGTTCCTGTGACACTGAACCATATGCATTAGCGACCTCCAGGAATGTCACATGGAGCTCATTCCTCTCCTTTTTTGCTGATTGAATTTGTTGCCAGATTATGCTGATGTGTTCTAAGCATCCTGGGAAACCTGGAATGCCTGCTTTTTGTACTGAAGTGTCAATGAAGCAGTTCTTTAATAGGTAGGTTGACAATCTCTGAGCAATAATGCTGAGGAAAATCTTGCCTTCTACGTTTAAAAGGGAAATAGGATGAAACTGACCGATGCTTGTAGAATCTTTTTCTTTTGGTATAAAGACTCCACCTGCTCGGCGCCATGCTCTTGGTACAACCTGTTTTTCCCATGCCACTTTCATCAATTTCCACAGGATTCGTAGAACTCCTGAAGCACTCTTGTACACACTGTATGGAACTCCATTAGGCCCTGGAGATGATGACACCCTTGCTTTTTTCACAGCTTGCTCTACTTCTTTCCACTTAGGTGCACAGTCCTCCATTTGGAATTCGGGTGGATTGATAGGTGGGACATCTGAAGGAATTGACAAAGGCTCCTGCCTTTTTGAATCTGTGTTTCCACCAAATATCTCTCCTGCTCAAACTTAGATGATTTTAGTGTGCCATTTTTCTCGCTGATGAATATCTTCTTTACAAGTTTGAATGGATCTTTATAAAAGTTCTTGCATGCTCTTTCTTTTTGTAGCATTTCCGTATGCACTCAGCTCTGCGCAATGTTACAAGCTTATCTTTTATGACCCTTTGTAATGATTGAGTCCCTTCTTCTGACTTTGTTCTGCTTTTTTCCACTGCTTTCTCAACTGCCTCCTTTCTCTAACTAAGCGTTCAATCTCCTGCTGCCATCTAGACTTTCCAGGAAGAGTTTGTACTTTTTCCTTCCTTTTTTCAATCCCAAACCTCTTGCTTCCATATGCATAGATGATGTCCCCAAATTTATCCAGCTTCTTTTCAACTGTTCCATTTAACCTTTCCAAAGTGAAACAGAGATCCGTTTTTACTGTGTCCCACGCAGTTTTCTCACAAGCTCTTGGCAATTTAACTCCAGGTTTGTGCCCATTGAGGTTCTTTTCTCCCTTACGCTGGTTCGTCTGACTGGGTTCACAAGGATCATTAGGTTCATCACTAGTTGTATCCACACAGGTCTTCCTCACATCTATGACAAGAGTGCTGATATCCTGTGAACTCTGGTTTGCTTCCTGTCGCTGGATTTCATTCAACTGACTTGACTGACTTCGTAAGAAGTACCGATCAATGCAAGGCCCTTGTCCCTTCTCCCTCAAGCATTTCATTCTCCCTTGATGAATCTTCAAACCCCTGACAGTGGTCGCATTGCTCCAGCCGCAGACACAAACCTGGAGTTCCATGTCTTTGCTAACTGCAGATCTTGAACTAGTCTTTTGTGAAGTACTCTCCATTCTCATATCCATTTCCATTCCTAAGTCGTTAACCGTGTTATCCAACGTTGAGTCATCTTCCGTCCCTGCAGTAGTAGACTCTAGGGGTATTTTACTCTTTAATTTCTTAGAAGCTTTGGGCAGGTGTCTCCAGCATCCTTTTTACCTTTGAAAACATAGAGCTGGATACTGCCGAGCAGGGTAGCTAACCCTTGCAGCTCCAACAGGGTCTCTTTCCTCCTGTCAGCTGTCTCTCCATGCTGTCACGAGGTCTTTCCCTTGTTGCCAGCTGCACTATTCACAGTAGTAACTGGTTGAATCCAGATCTTCATGATTTCCATTACATGAGAGTAGATGTTAAACTTCATGCTGATTTGAACTTGGCTCTCGCCAAGATAAGCACCAACTAAGACGTAGCTTTACAGTAAACTAATGTGATCCATCTGCATCTCCATCTGCTTTCCATCTGATGATATAGATATCCTTCTGTCTGGTGTTGATTGCTGAAGTGTAATGCTGGCTCCAGGGATCAGCTTATTTTGCAAAGGCTGCGATGCTGGCTCCGGGGATTAACCCAGTGCAGTCTTCCCAGCGCATCAGCATGACAACCATCTGGATTGAGCTAAGTAGGGTACATCTCTGGGGTCTTCAAGTGGGCACCTTCCATCCTCGATGTTTCATCAACTAGCCCACGAGACCTCAAGTGGGCTCAACAGTGATTCTGGCATCCCAGCATCACCCCCTCCATCCCCCACTCAGCTCAGCCCAGCTTACTTACCCGTACATCAGCGTTGCTTTCTTTCTATTGTGCTTGAGATCCCCATCCAGAATTTTTCTGTCTCAACCACAGCCAGTTGCTGCTCCTTTCTGCTGCTTCAGATAAGTTCTTCACTGTGCGATGCAACTCCTGGCCACTGAACCCGACATCTCAGAGAAACTGGGTTGTAGAGTGTGCCATAAATCCTCGACAACCCACCTCCACTGGGTAAACAGACTCTCCATCCTCACTGTTCCGCTTCAGCAGCTAGCTGAGCATACCAAAATTTCTTCCTCATCCACAGCATCCTCCCATGGCACTGTTAACTCTACCAGATGAACAAGGCGTACTGATCCAGACCACAAGACAATGCTGGTCAAAGGTTAGTGGTGGCAATCTCAGGTGGAAAAATAAGCCGTTGACCAACATCTGCCAGCATCTTCCAGTCTCTAGCAGCTTCCAGTTGTCCTGGGCGAGACTTGGTTTTTATGCCTTTTCTTGGTGGTTGCTCTCCTGGACGGAGGAATATTGTCTTTTGTGTGTAATGCTTTGATGGAACTGGTGGCCACTTATTGGTCAGGTTACGCTTGTCTTCCAATGCTAAGGCCAAACATTGCAGCACCTGGTCATGGCACCAAGTAAACCGTCCTTGGCTAAGAACCACCTTACATCCTGTCAAAATGTGCCTTAATGTTGCAGGTGATGAACACAAAGGACATGAGGGATCCTCACCCACCCAGAGACCCAGAGGTTCTGTGGTGATGGGAGAACATCATATGCTGATCAGATGAGGAAACTGATCCTGCTCTGTTCCATTGTCCATAGGTCTTTCCCATCTCATCCATTCTCTCTGCTTGGCCTGGGAAACGGCCTTTACACACCTGATCCTCTCCTCCTGCTTTTGCATCTCGTTGACTACCAGCTTCCTCTGTTGAGCTGGGGTTGCCTTGTGCCATGTAGGAGGAGCTGAACTGAGACTAAGACCTATAACCCAGCAATATTCAAACCTTTCAGAATTATTGCAAATAGCAGAAAAGGGTAGAGGACATGTAATATGTAATATTGATATTGATACAGTATATACTATTCTATTAATCTACATTGTATTTTAACAACTAATAGTTTAAAGCTTTGTGAATAGTAACAAGATGGAGGCAGACAAATTTTCATTAAAAAAAATTGTGACGACATCAGTTATAAACAATTAAAAGAAGGTCTATAAATGAAAAGACTAACCATACTTTTTTTGAGGCAGTTTATGCTGTAATATACAAAACAAAAATATGTTACCTTTATAATTGCACTATTAAAAGTTTTACAACAAATAAAAAAAACACAAAGTCCCTGAACAAACCCAGCGTGGGTATAGAGGGCCTCTGTAATGTCTTGATTTCAGAGACCACAAGAGTACAGTCGAGGTCGATAGTGTTCCGTAAGCATGTAAGGGAAAGCTAACCACTCTTATCAGTAAAAGCCTTTTGTTTGTGTGTTTTGTCTTGGATGAAGGATATGGCAGAGCTGCAATGTGAATATGGAGAATTGCTCTATAGGCAGAACATTACACTCTACAGGGTCAGCAGCTGAGAGATTCCAACACTCTTTACATGATCTGCACCTACTCCATCTATCAACTCCCCAGCAAGATGTGTAGAGTATTTCAAAGATGTTATCTTTGGGATAGGATGTAAAACCAAGGATCAGTTTGCTTTGTGTTTATCAAACATCTCATGTGTACATAAAACTATGGATGTTATGGCCGAACTCCCTCACAAGGCACCATATTCACACCTGTTTCAGAACAAAGACTCATACTGTTATCAAACAAGTATGTGGGTAGCACACTTCCCCCCACCAAGGCTGTAAATGCAATATCAGAGCTATCAATATGACATACGATGACCATGACGTATATTAACAGAACAGAATTCTAAAGGAGAATGAATAGTTTAATGAAAATAGGATAAGTAATATTGAAGACCTCAATTCCTTTAAGCAAATGCTATGTTGGTAAAGTATTTTAAAATGGCAGATTTGCAGTATGTGAAATAACTCCCTGTATTCTCAAGATACATGTAACAGTACAACTGTGACATATATTTTATCCCCTGCATGAGATTTCACTGTAAGTGCATCTAATATATTCACTCTACTGACGTGCCCACATCTTGATAAGTAAGCATGAACAGTAAAATCTTAACAATATTTAGAACACTGGAAATGACAGTTTTTACAGTGGTTCTATTGAAAAAATGGGTTCTGGGACATAAAGCTGAGGACCATAGGACAAATATATTTATATTCACATACAGTTCACCCAGCCACTGTTGCTGCCATTCTCATTATTAATTTAACATAAGTGGTTAGATTCTCAAAATTCTCAAAGTAGCCTAGACTCAAGTTGTTTCTTTTTAGTTTTTTCAATTGTAATATTTATTTTACCATTTAAAAATGTGCTAATGACAGTTTGGAGTGAACAACTTTGACAATATACTGTAAATAGCATTGAGAATGTAATTTTGATTATGTCTTTTATTGTAGTGCTAGAAACATTCCAGCTAATAACAACAGTCAAAATGTTATAGATAACAGGAATTATTTTGTTCTTGCTGATATTACTCATTATATGTACCATATAAATATCTGGGTAAAGTAACAGTATCCGACAATTCAAGGGCAATTTAGACAGATAATCTTTCTGAACAGAACACTCCGTTTTGGGAATGCATGTCTCATCATAGTTTGAATTTATTTTTTAAAGCAGGTATTTTTCATTACCTCCTGTATATTTGTGCTCTAGATTTAGAATCTAATTAGTACTTTAATCTCAGTAATTAGCAAGGCAATCTTCTTCTTAGCACAAAAAATGGGACTGTGGCAAAGTAGTTTATAGTGCACAGGTGTAGAGTTGATGCAGTCCACAAGCAATGATTGACACAACACAGTTCACGGTCCAACATCTCTTTATTTTGGTTGTGTTGTGTTTGCAACAATAAATAATAATAACTGGCAATACACAACAATGGTATTGCACAGTTAAAGCCCACGGGGTTCAGTCCCAAAATAATACTTTTAATAATAACACACACTTTAAACACATACACGATCACAATTCCGAAAGTGAGTGCTTATAGTGAGGTGGTGATTTCTACTTATAATGGTGAAACGGTCCAGGGGTTGGTGCTGGCTTTCAACGACAGCTCCCAGATAGTTTAACCGTCTAACGATGACAAATATAATAACAAAGGATAATAAAGAAACAGATTGCTTCACCACATCCCCTGATACACCCTTAGTCACGTCACCTTTGGTAGCGAGGGCAATCGCTTTTCCTCCAATTTCTCCACCTTGCCTACAGCATTAAGGCGATGATTTCTGGTATTGTGACTCTGCTCCCTTTCTGGATGGCTGACTTCCAACTTTCCCTGGAATGATTTGCCAACCCATCCAGTCCGGGGCACACTATTCCTGTTATACAGTGCCTTCACAGATCAGGAAGGAGATTTATAATTTGGATTCACTCGCTGTCTGTCACAGGCACTCAAAATAATATTCAGCTTTAGAACTTTTGTAACACACATTTTAAAGTTAGTGTAATTTTTTTCACCTTAGCTGTATAATGATTTTTAATTTGCAAGTGTATCACTCATAAATTCCCTTAACCCCTCTCAAAAGCCCTTTGCAACATTTGTATTTAAGGCAATCATTTATTATACAGTATTTTCAATTTACCATACCATACTATACCAATTTATTTTATAAAAGATAACAGCAACAAATATAACATAACTAAAAACAGATCTTAAAATGCTTTGTAAACTTAGAACCTGGAAGTGAGTTTCAAAGTAAAGGAGCTTGAGAACTTCTTTGCACCATAGTTTTAAAACTTGCTTTTAAATTGAGTTTTGGAAACAGGCTGCTGTTGGCAGATTTCAAACATAATCAGTAGTATAATTTACAAAGAATACACTTCATATGTTGATAAATCATATAATACTGTATTAAACATCACTTAATACGGTCTTTACACCAAAATTGAATTGGCACCTGTGGGAGGGTGGTGGGCAATTCACTGACAAAGAGACAGAACTTTTAATTGTAATGCTGCTCAGGCACACTAATTTATTTCATCCCGCACTTGGCGCGATTGTCAGTGGCTTGCGTACCGGCAACGGTAAACAAGACCACGGTTATACCAGTCCAGGTACACAGTCCACTGCAGCTGCACTCGCAGGTGCTCTGGAAATAATAAATCATAAAGGACAAAAGGCAAAAGAAAAAGGGAAAATAAAACACAGTAATAAAACTACGAAACAAAGGTGCTGCACTCGTACGGCCTGGGTCTCCGTCCTATGCTCAGGCGTTCCCTCTCTACCCTAAACAATAATCGGCGTCTGCCCAAGTTTTTCCCTGTTGCAAAAATATTATAGTCTTTCTTAAATCAATTCCGTTTTTATCTCACTCGCTCTTCTCCGTCCGTGCTCGGTCCAGCAACAGCGCTTCCGCCAGCTGGCTGGCTCATTTCATCTCCGAGGGGGCAGACCCGAGGGAACCCCAGAGCGTCATTTTATCAGTGCAGCAACCCCCCCAAAGCCCGCCCCTCCGCCACTCAGAGAGGGGGAAACCCACAAACCCTCTTTCCCACCTCTCCGTGTCAATGCCCTGACTGACAGGCGGATATTGTAGGGCTGCTGCCCTCTTCCCGCAGCACTGCGAATACGCCCAGAGAGTCAGCGCAGGTTTTCCCTGTTACAACACCTTTAAATCAAATTGTTAATCTTGCAAAAATAATTTCAAGCTCAGCATTTAAATGAACATTCTGAGTTGCATTGTGTTAATTTTGCATCGTTTGTGAATGTGATTTCCTTTCAGAAAAAAATGGTTCAAAATTGTATTTCAGTGCAAAGATATATGAAAATCTGAAAAGGCGACTGAGGACTCTGCAGTCTGCCATCACTCATTCTTATTAGTTTTGTAACAAAGGTTGCAGGATGGCCTTCTATTACAGGGGTGCACTCATTTCACAAACATTGAGCAGACTCCACAGTGGAGGTCACAGCTTTAAGAAACAATGACATTGAATGTTATCTGTAAAATGCATTTAGCTAAAAAGCACATTAGGGAATGAAAGTGGGCAGTCATTTTATTGCAGTAATGTTTTTTAATGTTTAAAAAAGACTATAAGACAGTGTGGCAAAGTGCCCCGCCTCTGGGCTATTTATTTGTGTTGTATGTTACGTGTAGTATGTTAATGTTGGTGTATAGTCATTGGTACACGGGATATAAATGGGTCTGTGTAATACGAGTGGTTTAAAATGTATATTTGTATTTAGGCATAAGGCTTGCATAGAACTTCTCGTGCAGGTAAAATGTAATAATATGTAAGCACAGGCAATTGCACTTTATTAATTCACGTGCAGTTGTACTGAGACTCCAACTGAATGATTGATTAGCAATCGAGTCTCGGTACAGCTGCATAAAAGCTGCATGTTTTCACTCACTTGGGGTTGTGTGTTCAGTGAGTGGAGAATGGATGTGGAGAGGAAAGAATTAACAATAATAATAGTTATAGCAATACCATCTCACCGTGTTTGTCTGTGTAGTCCGTTTTGTTTGCATATTTATTTTGGCTAAAGTGCCATGTCCTGTGTTTTGTTTGTCTTGCAACCTTTTATTTTCTGTTTGATCGTTAATTAAATGCTGAGCGCAACCAAGCGCTCAGCTTCACCAAACTCCACCTCTCTGTTTATTCTGTGTTGGTTCCTGGTTCTGGTCTGACGCTGTGCTGTTGGGACTGTGGATTACTGTTCAGTTATTGTTTTGTTAACCTTTTTATTTTGGAACTGTAATTCCAGTGTCCCCAATACCATTGCGAGGACAAACCTTATTGTTTTATTTATAATTAATAATGAACAGGACCATTCCAATTGCAAATAACCCACTGTTTGGACAATATATCATTCCTGCACCACTCACATCCTGACAATCATATTTTATCAGAAATTCTTACTATGTTTCACATAGATGAATGAATGTAATCGTAAGTTATGTTATGCTAAAATGATTGTGTTAATAATGTTCCTATTTTTAGTGAACATATAGTACAGAACAAAGTGACCTAATTAAAATCATTTCAGTGGAGACTGTTTAATTTAAAAGATAGCAGGCCAAGAATGGTTGGTCTCAATCTGACTTTCAAGGATACTGTATTAATAGTAACTCCAATTTCTGCTAGACACCTCACAGTGATGTTTTCAAGTTGTACATTTTGCTAAATTATTTTGCTTTCATCGATAATTGAAACTGTACGTTTCTGCATTGGTGTAATTGTAATAAGAGTCAACAGGTTCTTGCTCTTGGCAGCAAGAATACCAGTTTGATACCAGGTCACATGAAACTTCAGTAATACGGTATGCCAACTGCCCACATACTTGTAAGACAGGGTGATAACTTACACTTCAAATGTTAATGTTGGTACACTAGTGGTAGTTTACATCCCATAAATAATAGGGTATATTACACTGTTATACCCCCAAAAAACATGGACCCCTGTTTTTAAATTACTTTATAATTATATTGATTTGAGTGCATGTTAGTTATATTTACCGGTTTGGCATAGTTAAAGATTTTATGTCACTTTTTTTGGACATTACTACAGCTGCATTCAGATGATAACGTAAGGTTGGGGGGGGATACATTTTCTAATGTTAGAGAATAGACTACCACACACGATCAGTTTTAATGAAAGCGCATGTACCATAGAGCAGTATAGAATTGAGTTAACATAATAAATCACTTTCCTTTTACAGGAACATCAATCTTTATAAAACATTTTAGTTGTACACAAGGTTTCCCCACCTAATGCAATAACTAACTGTATTATGTGATTATTTTTGGCTGAAGCAGGGCCATGACAGAGCAATCATTCAAGGTAAAGAAAAGCAAAGAATGTATGTCAGATGGAAAAACATCCAACACCTAATAAGTTGTTTAATTTAACTGACTTTTGTGAAAGTTTATTTTAAAGCATCTGAAACAAGCACATTAATAAACACTCAATTATAACTATATTGAACATAAACCAAAGCTAAAATGAGTTACAGTGAAACAAATCATAGTGAACTATAAAATACAATCTGTCGGTATCTGCCAAACTTCAAATCTTTTATACCTGGGCAGCAATACAAACACATTGATAAAGGTCAAGGACAGTAAAAAAAATAAAAATAAATTGGCCATAGGTGAGTTTTTCTTTTTTACAATAGCATTAATTAAAGGTCAATAAAACTGCATTTGAAGTATTGTATTGCAATAGAAGTTTACAGGATGGCCTTCTTAAACAAATAACTCTGTGAGCCTGACATATCTCTTTTAAGTTATTTGTTTACAGGAAAATCAAATAAACAGCTCAAAACACTATCAACAATGGCCTTGTACAAGTCAAGGCTTTTTGTAAAGGCTAAACACCGCCATTTCCACAAATACACCTCTTCCTTTGCTGAGAATATAACAGAATTTCCTGCAAAAATTTGCGACTGATTAATGACACCCAACTTGTAAACATCAGGCAGCACCTGACAAGTGAGCTCAGATCCTAAAGTCAAACAGCCCTAGTCTGAGTCACTACTGTATTCACAACACAGCAGGGTCTGATTGGTTAGTCACTGGGTGGCAGATTTCAGTCTACCTCATATGCATTTGCACTGTAGAGCCACAGCACAGGTTCAGTGCCTCATTGCTTTCACTGAGTCAAGACAGCTGGCTGCAGACTCCAACTTTATTCACTCTCAATGAGTTTGGACTTCAGAAAGAAAGAATTCGAGAAAAACAAAGGAGTAGAGACAGGCTTGCTGTTACACCACTACTTTTTCTTTTTTTCATCAGTTTGAACTGCAGAAGCTAAGAGACACTATCTATTACTTACACTAAGCTCATAAGTTAATTCATTAGATGCTAGATTACCTGCACTGAATAACGAAGGACAAGATACTGAAGTTATACCTTACTTGTATTGACAAGGCACAAACTATAGCCACCCCTTTTTCACTGTATTATTCTTTTAAAACCTTATCATTTAGTTGGTAAAATAAATGTACTGAGTTTGTATCTACACCTCAGATAGTTTGAACTGAATTTGAGTGAACATCTGGTTGGAATGGCAGATAATATGATTGAAGAGTCAGACTATTATCCTGATAAAGAAGATATGGAGTGGGGGTATGAGGAAGGTAAGTTTAATTGTTTTTCTTTTTTTTGTGTTAGTTTTGCCTTTTTATTGAGCTGCTTTTATGGGATGCAGTTTGCCGATTGTTGTGCTTAAATACACACTGGAGAGTGGAGTCACACCCACTAAGCCTTTAACCACAGTCACAAGACTTTGTGCTAGTTTCTTTTACATCTGGTTTCTCATGTGAAAATGTCACTAATAGCTGGTAAAGTGCTAACCAAAATGAAGAGGTTTTGTATTATTATTCATATTCTTCTCTTTGTGGTTTAGGAGAGGATTTAAAAAGTTTTTTTTTTTTTGGTTTTTCCTCTGACAAAAAAAAAAAACTGGTTTGAAAACCCTGGACTAAAGTATGCACTAGCAGTTCTACATCTTATATTTTATGTACAGTGTCCAGCATCAACAGATGGGAGAAATGCAAATGACCTAAATATGTATTTTCCGAGTATGTGGGACATGTATTAATGCATGTCGCCTTGATGCAAGAAAGGAAAATCCTGCACATCAAACTGGTCAGATTATACTTGATATGCTTGTGTTACCCCTTATAAGTAATTTACAGTGGTAATGCATTACAGACAATAATTTTGCCCAATAAACAAATCTTGCTCATAATGTTAAAGCAGTTCTTTTTAAGCAAACAATGCATAACAAAAATGTATATAAAAATATGTTGCTGTCGTTGCTGTAAACTAAATATTCATCAATGTGTGATCATACTTTTATAAATATTTAAATCGGTGTAAACATTTCTTTGAATCAAACCATTTAAAAAATAACTTTAGTTACATTAATAATTAATATTGAATGTCCTACTTTCACGTGAAGAAGAGACTTTTGAGGTCTTGAAAGCTTTTGATGAATTATTGGTTAGTTAGTCCAATAAAAAGGTAACCACAGCTCCTTGTCTTTGTTTATTAATAAAATGGATTTATGCTCCTCAACCATCAAATACTGGTTATGCTGAATTGGTTACAATTGTTTATTTGATTGTTTATTTTGATGAGGGACAATTTGTTTTCACCTGAATAAAATAATTGAAAGTCTGGCTAATATAACTTAAATTAAAACCTTCTTACAAATGAACCCTTTTCACTAATATGACTTGAGATTCTTTTTTTCAGCGCACACAAGGTCATTTCTCATTTGCCTTAAATACAAAGCCCAGTCTGTCATCCCCGTGAGACCTCCTCAAAGTCCAATTGTTTCAAATTTATTTTATAACGTTCAGTAATTTCTACTGCTTTGTCTATAAGAAACTGACAAGTCAAGTAGAAAGTGACACACTTTCGGGTAGTTGCCTGACCAGTCTTTCTGTTTTTGTAATGGGAATATAACCCAAGTCCCCTTTCCCAGGCACAACAAACTCCTTGTCATGGCTATCAACTTTCCTGTTATTTTGAATACATCTTTCTAGATAGGTGAACAAGGCTACTTGTCCAAAGTTAATTCTACGCCATCCTCTTTCTTGAGAGGAACAAGTGCTGACATGACATATTTCCATAACCTCCTTTTGCCCCTTGTATGGGGTGAGGATCAGTCTCCTTTGAGACAGCAGTCTCAGCTTCCCAGGTCACTCCTACCTAATGTTAAGAAATATCGGTGAACTTCTTTAAAAACACAAAGTGGAGCGTTTACATCTTCTAATTTGTTGAGTGCTGAATGGGTAAACATGTATTTGCTCTGCACAGGGTATACCTTCATTCTGAAACTCCCTCTCATTGCCAACACTCTTATGAGTTAAGGCTGTGATAAATACCTGTATGTGGCCTTTACTCATTTTAAAACAAAGGTGTTTTTCAAATGCTAGATTTAGCAACACAACTGTAATACAAATGGCAAAAGTAGGTCATCCTTTAGTTAAATGGTAAAAAGAATGAATATGCTACTTGAAGTGTTGTGCTATTAACAGGTGAGTGTTAACAGTTTATTATAAAACAATGAATAATGTTATCACTGTAAACTGTACATGTACTATACTGTACAAGGGCCCTTCACCATGTAATTGTTTTGAATATTTAATAATTTGATGCGTAAGTCAAATAAAATAGAGGGAGCACTGTACAGACACATCTGTGCTTTTATTCCATTTCTTCTGTCATGCATTTTGGATGTTTCACTTAGACCTAAGTTTTGAAAAGGCTGCTCTTCTTTTCAGGTGTAGAATGGGGTCTACTGTTTCCTGAAGCTAATGGGGAATATCAGTCTCCAATTAACCTCAACTCCAGGGAGGCTAGGTATGACCCTACACTGCTACAAGTACGTCTCTCCCCGAATTATGTTGTGTGCCGGGACTGTGAAGTTATAAATGATGGCCATACAGTTCGGATATTGCTGAGGTCAAAATCAGGTATGTTGAACTTTCTTTTTTTTTTAATTGTAATCTATTATAATGGAAATATTTCCTTTAATAAACAATCTGACCCATTAGGAAAAAAGGGCGTCTACAGCTTATTCATTTATTACATCCCTGCATGCTGAGATAAGCTTATGCCTGATTCCCTACATGATATTTTATTATGTTAAGGGAAACAATCTCCATAATGTTGGGTTTGTTACAAAATGCAGCAACTTCTGTTTGTAAGTACGGTAGTTTTAAAAAAATCAGGTGGTCATAATCTGAACAACTACTTTGTTTGGGAGCATTCACTGGACAGAAGCAATGTCTGCTATGTTTGGGATTGGATTGCACTTGAGTGATCCGTCTCACTGAGAGCTGCCCTTTGCCACAACTGACCCTCCAAGGCAGGGTCTACAGGTAATCCCAACCCCATTTCTAATTGATTTTTAGCCTAGCACCTTACAAATTAAAAGGGAATATTGTGAAAGGTGATTCATAAAGTGACAGAAAACAATTGTCTCGCAGTTTTATTCCTGTAACATAGGCACTGAGCCACATGCTCAGTTTCAGTCAATATGTGTACATACGTTCAAGTTTCATGAAATGTGCTAAAGCAGAATATATTTTTTCTGAAAACTTTACATCGCTGAAAAAGGAATTAATTTTCAGAAAGCTATTTTTCCTCAAACTACAGGAATTCTTGTGTATGTAATCACGCTGACTGTCCTTTTATTTACTGCCAGTGCATACCATCTCTTCAGCATCAACCTTATGCTGAAAACTAACAATTACTCCCACACTCTTAGCATCTGAATTTTCTAAAGAGGCCCTTTTAGAAACAAAGCAGAACACTTAGTATCTGTGTCCTGAAGTATCCTGTTCCTTACAGCTCTCAACTGTAAGAATGACTACATGAATGGAACAAACAAAAACATAATCAACAGTGTTAAAGGCTAAATAAAATAAATGAAATCTGTTTGTTTTTGGTATATCTTATATTTTACATTTACCATTTGTTTTTATTATTTTCCATAGCCGGAATTATTTGAAAAGTTTGTGTAGTTGACTTTTTCTTTTTCTATTAGTTTCGTGTCTTCTTTTTTATTTGCAGCTAATACAATGCAATCTGTGCTAATGTACAGCATGTGTGCCCATTTCAGTTGTCACAGGAGGCCCGTTACCTAGAGACCATGATTATGAATTACACGAGGTTCGATTTCACTGGGGAAGGGAGAATCAGCGCGGCTCTGAACACACAGTAAATTTCAAAGCTTTTCCCATGGAGGTAAGTATTTGCCTTCCCATAGCTAAGCTGGAGATTTACAATTTTTGTAAAATAAAACAAATTCAATCTCTGATCAAAATGTTGAACTACATCATTACAGTACGTAGTAGTTTGTAATTCGAATCTAACATTTACAAGAATTTCTTTTTTCAAGCAAATTCAAAGTTTACTACGGACGACACACCAAACAGAATCGGCTCAGGAAATTAGATCACGTTAACAGAAAGGAAATGACTGAGAAATTAAGTTGACAGCACTATTAAATTATAGTAGACGCAGTCTCGTTATTTGACCATATTATATCACAGTGCAGCTGATTCATGGTTAGTTTTAATTGTATGGTGCATCCAAACACAATTAACTAAAAACTTCTTACTGTTTTTTTATTTTTTATTTTTTTTTATTTTCGTCATGTTTAAAGAGCAGATTTTGTGAAAGACTGTTAAACACTGAGGAAGACTGCAAAGTGCTATGGGTCAGACATTTAAATATTTTGCTAACTTACGCAACTTTGCTTGCACTGTGAATATCTTGCATATATTTGCAAATCTGTGAAATTCAAGAGATGTAGGGAAAAGGCTAACAAACTACACCCAACTGATACAGTGTATTTACGTATGAGGAAAGACAATGGCTCAGTGTTCAAAAGCATAGAAAGGGCAACTTTAATGAAAAGGAGATAAAGCATAGCACCCATACAGC
The DNA here is from genome assembly GCF_017654505.1 of Polyodon spathula. Taxonomy (NCBI): domain Eukaryota; kingdom Metazoa; phylum Chordata; class Actinopteri; order Acipenseriformes; family Polyodontidae; genus Polyodon; species Polyodon spathula. The sequence goes on along the minus strand of NC_054536.1, from coordinate 79,321,760 downwards.
TGTACAAGAGCCCACTCCTTTGTTAGGCGTGTATATTGGGCTTCTGTTTCTGTGTGGGATTACCTCACCTACCAGCCCTGCTGCTGCCTTCCGTGGTGCACGATACAATGCATTTTTCATGTAAAAAAACATTAATCACTTCATAAAATATGTATGTACTGTGCGAGATGCCCCTTTCAATATGAACCTTCTGGTATAAGAGACACATTCTGTGTAGTTTGGGACTATAAAGTTCTGGCTGCCCAAACTGAGTATTTGCACCATGAGAAGCATCTCTCATTATAATAATTATAATCAGGTGTTCACATAACTGGTACACAGGTATGCACATGCACCAATAAAAATCAAATGGGGACTTCTGTATTGTTTTTAACATGCAAATGCACACCGTCAGTACATTTTTAACAGGAAAGCATTCATTCAGAATGGAGTGTGGTAACCAGCGGTGTACCACAGGGATCAGTATTAGGTCCTCTGCTATTCCTAATCTACATTAATGATTTAGATTCTGGTATAGTAAGCAAACTTGTTAAATTTGCAGACGACACAAAAGTAGGAGGAGTGGCAAACACTGTTGCAGCAGCAAAGGTCATTCAAAATGATCTAGACAAGATTCAGAACTGGGCAGACACATGGCAAATGACATTTAATAGAGAAAAGTGTAAGGTACTGCACGCAGGAAATAAAAATGTACATTATAAATATCATATGGGAGATATTGAAATTGGAGAAGGAATCTATGAAAAAGACCTAGGAGTTTTTGTTGACTCAGAAATGTCTTCATCTAGACAATGTGGGGAAACTATAAAAAAGGCTAACAAGATGCTCGGATACATTGTGAAAAGTGTTGAATTTAAATCAAGGGAAGTAATGTTAAAACTGTACAATGCACTAGTAAGACCTCATCTTGAATATTGTGTTCAGTTCTGGTCACCTCGCTATAAAAAAGATATTGCTGCTCTAGAAAGAGTGCAAAGAAGAGCGACCAGAATTATTCCGGGCTTAAAAGGCATGTCATATGCAGACAGGCTAAAAGAATTGAATCTGTTCAGTCTTGAACAAAGAAGACTACGTGGCGACCTAATTCAAGCATTCAAAATTCTAAAAGGTATTGACAGTGTCGACCCAAGGGACTTTTTTAGCCTGAAAAAAGAAACAAGGACCAGGGGTCACAAATGGAGTTTAGAAAAAGGGGCATTCAGAACAGAAAATAGGAGACACTTTTTTACACAGAGAATTGTGAGGGTCTGGAATCAACTCCCCAGTAATGTTGTTGAAGCTGACACCCTGGGATCCTTCAAGAAGCTGCTTGATGAGATTTTGGGATCAATAAGCTACTAACAACCAAACGAGCAAGATGGGCCGAATGGCCTCCTCTCGTTTGTAAACTTTCTTATGTTCTTATTCATATAAGCAGTGGGGGTGCTCACGCATACAAGGTCAAGCATATTACAGGACTCGACCCGAACCTGCAACCCGCTGCAGAACCGTCTTCTTACCCGTGACCCAACCCGACCAATAAGAGCTGCGGCCTGACCCGAACCCACAAGTGGTTGTCCTTTACCTACTGCCTGCGTGGACTGACTCTCTCAAATTCACACACATATATCTCTCTCCCATTCTCCACAGATTGAGTTCACACAATAACTGATTCAGCGTGGCAGCTTTCTCTAGTGGTCTGGACATATTTTAACATTGTAACATATTAACTATCTCTACTTACTTTATTATAAAATACCTGTCTATTGCCACCAGTTGAACAGGATCTACACCTGTGCTTTCGCAGTTTTGTGGCTGTTTTACACAAGCTTTAAAAGCAACAAGTCCAGTAACGTTTTTTTGTTTTCATTCGCTATGATTCCAAAAAATTTCCACACTTCTGATTTACCTCTCGAACTACTATCCGCTACATGATATAAACCCTGCGCTATCTTTTGTATCACCTCATCCACAGACATTTTTAATATCACCAAAGACGTGCTAAAAGGATCTTGCGACGTGTCAAACAAGCTTAAAAACAAACCGAGAACTCTGCTTAGTCAGCTGACTCCTCCTTAATCGCCTCCCGCTTCAGTGCAGGAAATACCAGTACATTTACCTTAATACGTTTTTTGGGAAACAGTTACAGACGAGTATTCTGAAAGGACAGAAATTGTTTTTGGCAATTCAGTTTCAGACTTGACCCTGACCCGACAATGACGTTTGTTGAACCGCACCTGAACGCAAACCGCGAAAAAGTTCACATTCCGACTCGAACCTGCAAGGGCACTGGAACTAGGGGTTCTGGGGGTGCGGCAGCAACTCCTGGCTTTGCATGGCTTCCATCATATACAAGGGTTGCAGGACTCTTGTTTTTTTTTACTAAGTCTCAAGGTCTCTGGGATCTGTCAGCGATCTCAGAGTAACTGAGCTTATTATGGCACACCATAATTAAATACCTGTGCCCATATTTCACTTAAGGCAGGAGGGTTCCTTCCAATTCAATAAAAAGTTCATCCCTACTAGCACTATCATTGGCTGCTTCAAGGTTTTATTTAAAAAATTAAAAATAAATAAAAAACAAAAATGGAGAGTGTTAGGTGCAATCACTCCAGTTCGTAATTATAACATCAATCATTTTATTTTACTGAAACAACCAATGATAGCATGGATGTCAATTTAGCTGTCCATTCAGAGAAGAGGGATGTAGTTATGGGGAGTGGTGTTGTGGAAGCTCGCTAACACTTCGCTTGTTTCCCAAGCGCGGATGAGAGGAGTTGTCGATGTTTTGGAGTTATTATATTCAAACGTGTGCTGCAATATGGAGGTAGGCTATTGAAGTACACAAAAGAATGCGTGAATATTTTGTGAAACATTGTAGTAACCAGCAATCCGGACTACTACTTAAGCATTCATAAACTATTGTTGTTTTCTGCAGTGCTTCTTGTGAGCGTGGGTTTTTACATGTCAACCTTTTAAAGAAACAAATATCCATCCCGTCTATCAGCCTTACACATTTCTGCCCTATACATATTCATATGTGTAAGATGGTAACTGAAACCAGAACCCAGGGGTGCAAACCATTTTGAAGATTGGTGCTAAACTGTTTTGAAAGTTTAGCATCAGAGAAGCCTACAGTACCTGTGCTAAGTTATTAAACACCGCCTTAATCAAGTCCCCCTTACAACGTCTCACACGACATGAACCTTCTCTCATGTGTATGTGGATGTATGTTGGTCGGTCATGTGAGTAGTCCAGACCCAATGAGACACTATCATCATCTATGGTTGCTAACGAATAAATAATAATAATAATAATAATAATAATAATATAATAATAATAATAATAATAATAATAATAATAATAATAATAATAATAATAAAAAAATAAAAAAAATAAAAATAAAACAAATAATAAACATGTCTGCTGGCGCCAAGATTTGCCGCATGAAGCCGCACTTGACTTTATTTGAAATGAATTATTAATAACAAACAACTCACTGGACTCTATGGCATTTTAGCTGATGAAGGACTCATATGTCTGAAACATCCTAAATAGTTTTGTATTTGTGTTGTACTTCGTGCACCTTTACCATTAAAGTTGAATTAATTGACAACACAACTTGATTTTATGTCACTTTGAATGATTTTTTTTCAGCTTCATCTAATTCACTGGAACACTACACTATACAGCAGTATTGACGAGGCGCTGGGGAAGAGAAATGGTATACTTATCATTGCTTTGTTTGTTCAGGTAACTTTGTTTTCTGAATGTAGTATATTAAATCACGATTTTGGAAATAAATGTACAAAATAACAAATAGAACATAAATATAAATGATAAGCACTTGAGGCTAAAACCTTGGCAATGGTACTTCGGTGTACTTGACAAAATGTACAAAATATATGCTTTACCTACTTTCAGATGTTATCATATCTGTAGTCTCTGTTCAGTAATTTGGAAACAAAGAATTTGGGAACAAATATAGCGTGTAAGATCATTAGGGCTATTCTCATATACAGTAATAAGTACTGAACTGAATAGACTAGTTTTCCAACAAAGCTAGCAGCATTCCTATATATTTAAACAAACTCTCCTAAAAACTCATCAAAATCTGAAAGCAAACCAAAACATTCCTCCATATGTCTCATTACATTTTTGTGTTGTAAAATATAAAGGCTTGCATTTTTCTGTGTATTTTTGAGGACTGCCCAAAATACTATTATAATCACTCACTTTTCAGACTAACATATTTGTTTTTGACATGACTCAGATTCTTCATTGGAATATTGTAAACATTGTGTAACAAGTTACACAAGCTTTGCTACATAATTTGATAACTTTCAATTACTATTCATATGTGACCGACTGCCAGTTGGATTAATTTAGTTAAAGAGCGGCTATATTTAAAATATTGTGGGTCTTGTTTCTTTGGTATATTATTTCCCTCTACAAAGTGTATTTGGTGCAACACCTGATTAGTTTGACAATTGTATATGCTGTCACCCCACCTTTACTATAGTTTCAAATGCCTTTTTGAGTAGCAGTATTTTTTAAGAAAAATATTTTTTATTGTTCAATACACCTTTCAGATTCAGATTACTGATAGATTTTATCAGTGTATTTTAAATTCAATTTTCATGTTACTTAAAGAAATCTTTATTGTGTTTTTCATGCAGATAGGCAAAGAACATCTAGGTCTGAAGGCAATTACAGAAATCCTTCAAGATATCCAGTACAAGGTGAGCTATTGTACAAGCAAATAAATTCAGAAGTCATTTAAGCACTGTAACCATGGATTCTGTGTATTCTGTGGTGTTTGTGTTAAATGATAACATTCAGAAACACGCATTCATGGTGTGAATAAAAGCAGAGAAGAGATAAGGTGATGAAATGGTGGTCATGTCTTAAGCATGGTGTGATTTGATGAGGGGGATGGGGATGAATTCCCTGACTCTGCTTTTTTTTATTCCTGGCTCTGCACTTTCAGTTTATCCCCACCGCTAAAAGTTTTTTTTTAGCAGTTGATTCGGTATAATAAATAAGTAACTTAGTGATTCTCTTACTGTTTAAATTGTGTACTATAGATGTATCAACGCTTATCATGATGTTTTATTGTTTATCTATTTTATACCCCCCCCCCCCACTGGAAATTTGTCAAATCGCATAATTTAAGAACAATACTACATAAACACTTATTAGTAAATATGGTACTGCATTTAGTGAAACCAACTTGAAACCATTTCATTTCACAAACATGCTTCCAACTAGAAAAATATATTAGATGTCTATTTCACAAAACAACATTTCAAGACAATTTTTATCACATAATGTCTTCAACCATTCTGGAAGTGTGGTAAGAATTGTCTTACAGCACACCCTGGTGTGGGTTTGTGCTGTAGAGAAGACGTCAGACCAGAAATAGAAACCACAACAAGCAATGGCGGGCGAAACTGAGATGCTACAGTGCTCCGCTTTTTATTAAATTAACAAAAATAAACAGTTTAAGAAAACAAAGACTTTCAAACAAAAGGGCATGTTGGCCAAACAACAAACAGTAATCAGTATTGTGCTGGTTTACAAGCCAGCACGTGTAGCAATTGTTATTTCTTACTCCTATCTCCACCCCCGTTCTCCACTCACAAGCACGTTATCGTTGTGACCGAGGTCACACAATCATACTTGGCGCAGGTTTATTAAGTCTGAGTGACTGCAGTCTCACAAGGTATTTACAAACAAATACAAAACAATAACATGTAATGGTGGATGGCACCTTGCTCGTCCTGCTAAACATAATGAACTGTAAAATAATGTCAGCTTTTCGCTGTCCTATACAATACATAAATCATAATACAAATAATAATAAACAAATATATACAAAGGGGTGGGACACCCCGCCACAGGGTTATACAGCTTTTATTAGATTAAGATGTAGGAATACCAATAGAGCAGTTAAGTGAGTTGGTCTGTGACTTCACAAACTGTCTTACTGCACAGTCATGTGACCTTGTTTAGCCAATGACTGTGTTTAATTTATGCAAGCCATTTTCTAAAATAAGTTAATATGTCACATGTAGGGAGTCTGTAATTAATGTATTCAGTTAAAATTAAACTGAATTTAGACTGCTGCCTGGAAGTGTTTTGTGAAACTGGCTCCAGAAATATAAAATAATATATATAAACTAGAACTGTGCATAAGAAACATAGCGCTGATCATAAACCCACTTACTAGCAATCTTTTCTGACAACAAAGGCATTGTAAAATGTTTTTATGTTAATGTCATGAGACCAGTTTCCATTTTGTACCAGGTGAAGTATAAACAATATTGTTGTATATCACAATCCTGTATTTGTGCAGATGATATGTTATGTCTTTATATCTGGAAAATAAATATAATAAAAAGGCAGCAAAGCAATTCAGTTAATTAAGAAAAGCAAAATATAAAGATCAGGAAATAAAGGTTTGTCAAAACCTTTATAAAACACAATTAGACTTTAATTTGCAATAATGGAAAATCATCTGCTTTTCCATACACAAAACGTGAAAAAAAAAGAAATAAAGTTCTACATACAGTATTACACAGCAATTGCTAAGGGGTCTATACTGAAAGATCGACACCTGGCGGAGCAGAGCTAGATGTAATCTGTCTGCCTGTACAATGCATCTGCTCCCCAGGCTTGCGGCTATTGTGAAAAACAGGTAGGGCATGTAGCCCCTTTAAATAAAGCTTGCCCAATATACATTTTATGTAGTTTCCAAGACTATTAAGTACAGGTCTCAGTTGCAATGCAATCTTTTAAATTTGTACATATTAAATTGACAATGTCATGTTTATGCTTTTATGGTCTTGAGACTCCTTGTGATAATTGCAGCAAAAGAGAAAAATGCAAATTTCATGCAGAGAAAGACAATATTTCGTTTTTAAGGACATGTAATTTCCTTTATAGGCTTATTTTAATCTTAGTTACATGCAATATTAATTTTATTATATCATTTCACATAATTTTACACTGAAGCATATGTATAGAGTGTATCTGATATCTTTTCATTATGTAGTGCGTATAGATAATGTTACTAAGCAGGGAAGGGAAATTTGAATAATAACAGAGGATCACCTCACACTATATATGATTTACTACCATATACTTTTTATATACAATGATACAGAAAAAGAGGCCAATTGTAAGCTCATGAAAATGCATAACAAGTGAATGCGTCTTTAGATTGTTGAAATGTTTTTAAATCATCATTGTTGAATGCAGTGTTTTCATTATGATCTCTATCTGAAATGTGTCTTTACCAAGCCAGTGTTTAGAATTTGAATTTGAAGCTGCAATGCAAGTTCAAGGTCTTCTTCCAAGGCAGCAGAAGAATAGGGCACTGCTGTATAACTCAGGCTTTTTTTTTTTTTATTTCGGCAGGGGAAGACAAAAATCATTCCATGTTTTAATCCAAACACGCTGCTGCCTGGTAAGTGTGAAATGCTTATTAGCATTCAAGTAGAATGTTTCCATAGAATTTTTCAATAACCGTTCAACAATCTCCAGCACTCTAGCATTTTTGTTTTACACAGCAAAACATCACAGAAGTTTCAAATAAACACTGAGATTCTACCAAAAGTGTGATGTCACAGGCTACTATCCCCCTAGGTAGGTGTCCCGCATCAGGAACAATACTGTAACTAACTAACATGTGCTCTGTCCTGGCATAATGTCTCTTGGTGGAACAGACCTTAATAATCCTGACCACTTCACTTTCTATACTTTCAACAGTACAGGACTAAAGATTCAATAAAGATGCTCCGCATCTCCTTGCTGTCTCAATCTGGCAAATTAACTCCTTGGTGTTTAGTTTTAGCAGACAAAAAAAAACACCTTTAAATCACAGGTTTTATACTGAATTTAAAAAAAAAAAAATTATTTAACATTTATTCAACATTTATTCAAGCTTCTCTGACAAGCGTGGCCACAAGCTACGCAAGAATACAGCAATCAAATGCTGCATTCTTAGGAGAGCTACAAGGCTTTTTAGAGTTCGACCCGCAAAAAACTTTAGTTTTATATTAGAAAGCTTTCACAAACAGACTCCTTTCTATCGCAATGATAGTCTTTGGGGATTCGAGTTTCAGTTAGAAAACAAACACTATAATTTTCCACAGCAGTGTGCTAGAGAAATGATTTTAGTTTGGAAATTCTCATGCAGCATAGAGAAAGTAAAATTAAAAGTATTCTTTACACATGCAGAAGAAATAAAGTTAAACCAGTACTACAATATCCTTTTGTCCACATTATTAGACATTCAATCGTCATTCATTTCTGCCTAAATACCTTCACACACAGCACAGATGTAATCCATATGAGATAATGTCCTTTTTATTTATTAAAACTTGAGTGCCAGAAAACAAAGTTGTAAACGTGGCTATTTGGAGGCCTAATTCTTTTCTAGTATTTTAGAGAAATAAAAGTCTAAGTCCCCTCCCCCCCATACCCACATGTCACAAGATAAATTTATTAACCCACTGTTGTCACTATCTAAGAATACAAAAATAAACACAGGTTATTTTTGTTTTTAATGAATGGATGAATGAATGAATGAATGAATGAATTAGCATATTTTCCTAAATCTTTTCCTTTTAGATATTTTCAAACTCAAACTTTTTGAGGTTATTGTGACAACAAGCTTAAGCAAATCTCAAACTTCCTGGATGAAGGAAAAAAGTAGTTGACCTACACAGTTTATAGAGCTTCAAGTTCGAATTTGAGAGACGAGCTCCATACAAGCCATTTTGTTTTGAACAGTGTCAAAAGTTGATTCAGATTACCAGAGAGAGATAGTTGTAATGTGATGTAATGTTCAACAAAACACAAAACAAGGACACAGGCCCTGCAATTTTAAGTAGATTTAAGTAATTTGTTGATAATTCTTAGTAATGTTGATATTAGTAACAACAACACACATTTTATACATTCAAGTAAAGGTATTTCCCAGTAATTCAGCATAATTATTTTATTTAGTACTAATCTTGCAATACTCAAATTAACCCAATTCATTGAAGCTTGAATAGCTTGAGGACCAAGTGCATTATGCCTAGAAGATTAGCTTTTATGACATCTGGTGGCACAATATAATTTAATTAATGGTGATTTTCCAAACAGATGTTCTTTAGAGGTAAATTTCTTTAAGGGGCTCCTGAGTGGTACATGGAGTGCAGGATGCGTCCTAAAGCCTGGAGGTCATCGGTTCGAATCCAGAATATTCAACTGCTGACCATGGACAGGAGTAGGTCAGCTAGGGTGTCCTCAACTCACCACACACCAGCAACCCCTGTAGTCTGGCCAGGCATCTGCAGGCTTGCTTGTAAGCTGCCCAGAGCTGCGTTGTCTTCTGATGTTGTAGCTCTGAGGTGGCTGCATGATGAGTTTGCAGTGTGAAAAGAAGCAGTCGGCTGATGGCACGCGCTTCAGGGAACAGCTTCACCCCTCCCGAGTTAACACAGGGGTGGTAGTGGCGAGCTGAGTCTAAAACTAATTGGATATTCTAAATTGGGAGAAAATACAAAAATAATTAGCAACTACTAAATAAAAAAATATCCTTTAAAACATTTTATTCAAGCCATGTTGTAGGTTGTAGTACAAGGGTGCATAGATTAACTGGGGGTAACTTCATAATTTATGTCTGCTTGAGATAATATGTAACATTTATATAAATGAGAAAACTCAGTTTTAATATTCTTAAGAAATTGCACTTTAATATGTGTAGACAGTCTGGTATTAAATAATATAATAATATAAGAGTATTTTATTTTACATAGGAGAGGTCCTGGTACTTTTTTTTAAGCTAACCTTGATTTTTTTAGCATAGTCCATTATTATTATTATTATTATTATTATTATTATTTGTCCTAGTAGTAAGAAAGCTCACAGTTTCACATCGTAGCAAAGCCCTAGATCAAATACTAATAAAGTACAGTACTGAAACTCACATCAAAATAGCCTTGAAAGCGACAGCCTTGGGTTTGCCTTTTGAACTGTATGTTTGTCATTCTTTCAGATCCTCTTCTTCGAGATTACTGGGTGTATGAGGGCTCCCTCACCATGCCCCCTTGCAGTGAAAATGTCACTTGGATATTATACCGTTATCCTTTGACTGTGTCCCAGATCCAGGTAAACGCACTGTCTTTACCCTCCCCAAGTTCAATGTGTGTGACTCAAAGGCAGCTCCGGGTACAAATACTACATCTGTTTCTGCTCATGAGGAATCTCTTTAATATACTTCTGAGTAACACATCGCTTTCAAGTAAAGGTTACTGCTCTTTGAGTTATTCCCCACTTTAGTAAAAATGAAACAAAGGTTGCACATGAAATAAGTGACAGGTAGCTTTTATCGTGTATATTTTAAAAGATTGCTGGAGCTGCCAGGGAACACATGATCAATGGAAAGCTAAAAAAAAAAAAAAAAAAAAAAAAAAAAAAAAAAAGCTCTAAGTGGTCAAATGTAATTGCCATTTGATTACGTGTGACCAAAGATACTTGCAATAGGGGCATACTCGAGATTGGTCTGCATTGTTAAATGACTTATTATTCCTAGACTGCACCTGCAATCTTGCAGTTTTGAGTGGAGTTTTTTTTTTTCCTTGACCTCTTTCGCAGTCTGCAGCGCTGGCAGAATTATTTCATGTTTCTAGTAAGCACTAGCAGAGAACTCTTATACACTGACCTGAACAGATAGAGGAATGTTGTGAATGTTATTCCAACTAGATTATACTTCCAGAAAGACATAAGGGAGATGGACATGTTTATCTTAAAAAAAAAAAAAAAAAAAAAAAAAAAACAACTAAAAGAAAAGGCGCACAGGTGCTGGTGATAAATTTTGTCACAATAAAGAATTGCCCTTGGAGATTTTATATGTATTACTTGGTAACTATGAACACAGGCACCAATAAAGATATACTATTAGCTTCCAGCTGATCGGGTGTACCGATCTGCTTATTAAATATTGGTTTCCAAGATATCTTTATTTTGCTTGAAGTAGGGAGTTGTTGGTCTTTTCAACTGCTTTAGCTGTCTGATATCTTTTAGAATACTGGATAAGGTAATCTTTTTTTGTGTGCATTTTATCAAATGAATGGGTTGACTTTATCTGCAGTAGTTGTAGAACTATAGCTTTGAATGACAGAAAACTGATTGATGTGCAATATACAAATATTGTAGGCTTATTCCCTGTTCACACAACACATGTTGAAAACACCTAACTCTCACTAACTTCATTCCCTCTCACTTGCACTGGTCATGCATTATTAAGATTAACATAAGGAAACAGTCAACAGTGGTTGAAATGTAAAACAGCGAAGGTTAAATTCCAGCTTAGGGGCGATTCAATCAAAACTACTGCCCAGCATTATAACCTACATTATTTCCATATTCTAACCTGGAAATCACAGACGAGTATGCACAGTACTGTAACAACTTGGAACGGAATTTCATGGTTGCATTTGCATGTTTGTGTAGAAGGAAATGAGAAATGGCTGCTATACTGTGCTGCTATACTGTGATTTTACTCATAATTCACTATCAAACCACAGTATTCTCGATTAGAGTCTCAGTTTTAAATATTGTCAGCTTACAAAAAAAAAAGGAAAAATTCAATGAAACAAAGCTATCACCAGATGTCACTTTTAAAAGTGGAATGGACCAAGCATAGCAAGGTGTAGTAATGCTTAGTACGAATAATGAAAGTATTAAAAAGAACTGCAAACATGATAAGTAAGGAAGATGATAAAGCCCTGTAATTACACAGTAAACACTGGCAAAGAATGGGAAACTAAAATGATTGTGCAAATGAATCATGATAAATGGCAATCATAAAATGCGCCTGGCACATGTTTTTAATAAATTAAGTTAACAAGACTGTTGTCCATTAATGTTCACCACACACTTAACTACTTTTGTGCACATCTTTTAAAGAGATTAACCAGGATAAACCAAGCTGTGTTTCTCTTGGTTACCCCTGGCCAGACTAACATGTTTTTCTGTCTCATTTCCATAATTACAGATCGAGGAGTTTCGAAGGCTAAGATCCCATATAAAAGGTGCAGAGCTCCCTGAAGGAAGTGACGGGCTGTTAGGAGATAATTTCAGACCAACCCAACCTCTCAGTGACAGAGTCATCAGAGCTGCTTTCCAGTAGAGTCACTCTGAATTTAGAGTTCTGATATACAGGTATGCATTTTGTGGAATTTCTTTTATGCTATAATATTACATATTGGGAACCATATTCCTGATAATCATCACATGTATCATATTTTTCACAGTTCAAATATATTATATCCTTAATGGGTAACACTTTATATTAAGGTGCTGCTTATTAATGCTTTATAAATGTTTTAAAAATATATGATAGATGCTTAATAGCTATGTTAAAGAGTATTAATAACGCATTATAGATGGAATTACGTTAGCCACCTATTCTACTTTTGGATGTTTAAATGTAATTCTGTCTATGGCTATTGCATAGTTATAAACCATCTGTAATGTTTTATTAACACTCGACAACATAGTTATTAACCCGTTGTGGTCCTATGTAGGACCAGGTCTGACATTACAATTTTCCCTTTCCTGTCTGATGTTGGACCCTGTCCAACATCATCAAAAAGACGTCAAGCACAGATCTCTAGTCGTTTTTTCACTGGAAAAAGCCAAGAAAACATTTCAATGGCCAAGTGAGACCGATAGGAGTTGAGAGAAGCCGAAAAAAAAGGGCAGATCTGAGCAATACACATAGTCCCTGCACCACAGACATGTCACGGACATAAACAAACAAGATAGCTGCTTCCGCATCCAGCTCTCAAAGAATATCACAGACATTTTCCAAGCTTTTTGAGATGTTATAGTAATAAAATAATGACTTGGATCGCATTATTGAAGAGTTTGGTGATAAAATAAGTGATCAGGAGAGGATTTATCAGTATGCACGACTATGAAATAGGTATGTGAAAAAATACAGATGCAGATGCAGTACTGAGTAACCTGTTGATATGCAGTGCCTTTTAAACCTGTTTTACTTTGAATAAAATTACTTAAACAGTGTGTGTAAAATAAACAGTGCGTGTGAAAATAAATTGAACCTGACGTAAGGTGTAATCTACAAAATAATCATTCCATAATCAAATAAGAGTATACTCAAGCAGAATTTGGGGGATAAGGTTTGTGCAGCAAGTTTGACTAAATCTGCTCATCCTGACTGAAGAACAAAGGATGTGACTCTGAGTTCCTCTTGTCTACATGTGGACTGGCTCAACTGGGCACTCAATTATTCAATTAGAGTCTGACCACATTCCGCATCTGGTTTTATAGGGATTAAACCCCATCACCTACATGTATCACATGTTTCAAATCTTATCAGAGTTTATATAAAAAAAACTAACCACAATGAAAATAAACAAACTCGTTGGCAGGCCACTCCATCTTAATGAGTATTTATGCAAAATTTAAAACCTGATTACGTCCACATGGTCAGTTAGAGGGTAGATAAAGTGAATAATTAAATATTAGCAAGAACACATTTAAACCTTAAATTAGTCACTGATAAAACATACAACAACCAGGTGTTCCTACAATTTGGATGTACGGTGCCACATATCTGCTCGTTGCTCTTAATTCTACTGTAATTCTTGATATGTATTTTTTGTATACGACTGTAAGTCGCCCTGGGTAAGGGTATCTGCTAAGAAATAATAATAATAATAATAATAATAATAATAATAATAATAATAATAATAATAATAATAATAATAATAATAATAATAATCTCTTCATGTGAATGTTCTGAAGAGACTGAGTTGGTAGGATATCTCAGGTTACAAAAATTTTAAACCTTTATCCCAATAAAAGTTTTTTGTACAACAGGTAGAAGCTTTAAAAGACAAACGTGTTAAGCCATCAAGAGTGGACACAATGTACACAGTACCCATGAGTAAAGCTGTAAAGTTCAATGCAGCCACAAATATCCATATGTTATCAATATTTCTTATGTGCTTACTAAATATATTGTATACAACATTAGTTTACAAGAGAAAGCATTTCATACAGCACAGCTATCTCTGCCTGTCTCCAATAATCACCAAATGTCAAATAAACGCTGGCCTTTTGGTATAATACTAAATATCAAACAACAATATTACACACTAACTGCTGCCTTTTATTAAGCTACTGCTTTGTGTCACTGCTCTTCCTGTCTCAGGCTTCACATCCTCTCTCTCTCTTACTCACACATGCAAGCATCTCACCAGTGGTATGCTGTAATAAAGCTGTTCTGTGCATGGTATACATGTGAGTGCAAAAGAAAATATAAAATACAAACGTGATTAAATAAAAATAAATTGCGGCCCTTTAATTGCTGCCCTAGTCAATCGTCTATGTAGGTTTCCCTGTTAACTCTTGCTCTGTCTGTATGCTACATTTATTAGGTTTATTTCCTTTAACATCTGTCATGTTTTTTCTATTTTTTTTATTATTAGCTAACAGCTGGATGATATGGAATATTTTCTTTAAACAAACTCTTGTGAACTGTTTAAACAAACAGACTTAAAGTATGACAGCTGGGGTATGCTTTTCATATCAATAAGGCTGACTCCTACAAAAGATAATTCCCAACAGAGACAAATAAGTGATGCTTTGCACTGCTTTTAAAAAAAAATCGGCAAACAGTTCTGTAGAGGTCTTGCAAGGCCTTAATTCATGTCAGTGTCAACATCCTGCATTAGTTTGTCTCTGGTTGGCATGTGTCCATTTCTGCTCTCAGTGTATTACTGCAGAAATAATTTAAGCAGAAGGTGCCCTTGAGGTAGAATGTGCTTCATATACCTAGACCTCTCTTAATATACCTGCACAAATGAATATATCATTGGTGCACAAACATCCTTGTTTCACTGATTGGACATTCATTAGGCTTTCATTCATGTTAGTGCTTATGTCATTGTTCTTCTGGGTTCAATAAGCTTGAATATTGGTAGAATTTCATAGTGTGCTGGTGGAGGGTTACCTAAAGGGAGAAACAAAGCTCATGCTCACAACAGAGGCCAGCGGCCAAACTCATAAGAGAAGAGTGCTGTTTAATGGCTGATAAAAGAGTGGACACAATATAGAGAACAACTAACACCAAGGCATCCCTGTAGCCCCGGGCTGGTGACCTGCTTCCCACTAGAAACAGCTCACTAGAATTGTAATTCTAGGTTGCTTTTAGTAATATACAATGGGCCCTAAATTGATGGCAGCAGCCCCCAGTATATTTTATGGTGTTATTATTACTGAACATAGGATAAGAATAACTGATAACCTTGACTTGCTTCTTTTTAGCAAGTAATTGTTCAAAGTAGGACATACAGGTTCCCTGGTGTTTAAAGCTACATTTTACCTGCATTAACTGATATGCTGAGAACCAACCTAATTTAAAGCAAACTAGGACTTGGCAGAAAGAGGTCCTTCTATTTTAGTGGCATCTTGGGGACACATTAATAGCATGTGCCTAGCTCATGTTCAAAACTGTGTGTTTTTTGTTTTATATTTTACACACACAGATCTCTCACTACTTTATTAGTAAAGTTATTATTTTTAGCTGCATGTAACACCAGTGGTTATTTTTTTGTCCCATTTTTATGTTATTTTTTCTCTTTACATTCATTTTAGATGAATATCAGCCATTTACAGGAACAGGGTAACAGATGCAGGGAACGAAACAAGACTGACACCTGCAGTGTAAATGAGGGAGTGCAATAGAAGGCAATGTGTAAAGGAAGTAACTGCAGTGTAAATGAGGGAGTGCAATAGAAGGCAATGTGTAAAAGCAGTGACTGCTGTGTAAATGAGGGAGTGCAATAGAAGGCAATGTGTAAAAGCAGCGACTGCTGTGTAAATGAGGGAGTGTAATAGAAGGCAATGTATAAAAGCTGTGACTGCAGTGTAAATGAGGGAGTGCAATAGAAGGCAATGTGTAAAAGCAGTGACTGCTGTGTAAATGAGGGAGTGCAATAGAAGGCAATGTGTAACGCAAGTAACTGCAGTGTAAATGAGGGAGTGCAATAGAAGGCAATGTGTAAAGGAAGTAACTGCAGTGTAAATGAGGGAGTGCAATAGAAGGCAATGTGTAAAAGCAGTGACTGCTGTGTAAATGAGGGAGTGCAATAGAAGGCAATGTGTAAAAGCAGTGACTGCTGTGTAAATGAGGGAGTGTAATAGAAGGCAATGTGTAAAAGCAGTAACTGCTGTGTAAATGAGGGAGTGCAATAGAAGGCAATGTGTAAAAGCAGTGACTGCTGTGTAAATGAGGGAGTGCAATAGAAGGCAATGTGTAAAAGCAGTGACTGCTGTGTAAATGAGGGAGTGCAATAGAAGGCAATGTGTAAAAGCAGTGACTGCTGTGTAAATGAGGGAGTGCAATAGAAGGCAATGTGTAAAAGCAGTGACTGCTGTGTAAATGAGGGAGTGCAATAGAAGGCAATGTGTAAAAGCAGTGACTGCAGTGTAAATGAGGGAGTGCAATAGAAGGCAATGTGTAAAAGCAGTGACTGCTGTGTAAATTAGGGAGTGTAATAGAAGGCAATGTGTAAAAGCAGTGACTGCTGTGTAAATTAGGGAGTGTAATAGAAGGCAATGTGTAAAAGCAGTGACTGCTGTGTAAATGAGGGAGTGCAATAGAAGGCAATGTGTAAAAGCAGTGACTGCTGTGTAAATGAGGGAGTGTAATAGAAGGCAATGTGTAAAGGAAGTAACTGCAGTGTAAATGAGGGAGTGCAATAGAAGGCAATGTGTAAAAGCAGTGACTGCTGTGTAAATGAGGGAGTGTAATAGAAGGCAATGTGTAAAAGCAGTGACTGCTGTGTAAATGAGGGAGTGCAATAGAAGGCAATGTGTAAAGGAAGTAACTGCAGTGTAAATGAGGGAGTGCAATAGAAGGCAATGTGTAAAAGCAGTGACTGCTGTGTAAATGAGGGAGTGTAATAGAAGGCAATGTGTAAAAGCAGTGACTGCTGTGTAAATGAGGGAGTGCAATAGAAGGCATTGTGTAAAGGAAGTAACTGCATTGTAAATTAGGGAGTGCAATAGAAGGTTCCAATTTATGTTACTCAAATGTGGGATCCTAGTTGGCAACTCTGTTGGCCCCATAGTAATTGTATGAAGAATATTTGTATCTGTTTAAAACTAGCAAAAAAGTAATCTGAATGCTAATTTAACAGCTTGCAATAAAACCGTTTTATATTGCTGTAATTGATATATTCCTCAATGTTTCTTCAATTCAGTTTTTATAAAATGATACAGACAAGTACTGCCTCTTTCTGTGAAGGATTTTAGCATAACATATATACACAATGTTTAACCCAACATACTGTACATACACATAACATCAATACAAAGTGTAACTGTATTTTTAAATCACAAACACCCAGCTGAAAAGATGCCCTGTTATATTCAGTTTTAGCAGCTGCCTCCAGTTGCAGGGCTTGTCCAACAAACAGCAGGCATTTTGTTTAAACCTGGTTAGCAACAACACATGAATGTCTGATGCCATGGGCAGGTTACTTGTAAGTTTTTGATACTGGTACCAATCAGTCAAATCCGTGGTCTAATACAAATCATATTACTGTAACACTGGATGCAAAAAATCTAAATAAATCCAATTAATACACATATTATTTTATTTATTTATTTTCTCTGAATTAACATGCTTAGGCACTTTAACCAAAAGACATAGCATTTTGGAAAACAAACCTACCAAGCATAAAAAAATAGTGGAATATTTATTTGGTGAAAATAACAGTTTTACTTATGCGTGTGAGAATACAGGATAGCCAGGTTTTCATTCCTCTTAATGACTCACTTATCAGGCACAAGGTTAGTAGTATTGACTATTAAATCAAAATAACAACAAAATAGGTCAGGATCTTACTTGATGCTGGACCATACATCTAATTGTGTAGCTGGAGATAGATTTGCACTTTTCACTCAGTTACATTATAGGGTTTTGTTAAAAAAAAAAAGTATATTAAAAGTACGCAAAGTGGTAGTCATTGAATGATGCTAAAGAAGCTGTTTACTCAGCCGACTTGTTGATGTAAGTAAAATATTATTATTGTTTGGTCACTTAGCAGATACCTTTATCCAAAGTGATCCGGGGGTGTGAACTATGCATCAGCTGCAGTGTCACTTACAACAACACCTCACCTGAAAGACAGAGCACAAGGAGGTTAAATGACTTGGCTCACACAATGAGTCAGTGACCAAGCTGGGATTTGAACCAGGAACCTTCAGGCTACAAGCTCTTTTCTTTAACCACTGGACCACAGAAACATATAGAGCTAAATTTGAGCAGAATTGTATAAAAGATCTGACAAATTAACCCTAGCCAATATTGTAAGCACAGAGACCATGATACAGGCTTGGGTCAGAGGGTAGGAGGCATTTTTTTTACACAGAGTGGTGAGTGTATATGTCAACTAGACAAAGCTCCGAGATCAATTACTAGGTACTGAAGAAGCATTGCTAGGCAAAATGGACTTCTCCTGTTCAATCTTGTGCCACTTTTAGCATAATTTATATTTAAAACAAAATTAGGATGTTTACTTTGAAAATAAAACAACACATTCCATCTTTACTGAAAAATTCAATTTTTATGTCAACCCCCCCCAACAAGAAACTAAAAACAGGAAAGCCTCAGATGATAGGATGTTTCAAACAATGATGGAGAATCCAGATGTATCCTGAACTTGTTTGACAGGAACAGGAATATCTTTGCACACCTCACACAATGAGGAGTAGGGGACCTCCCGAGAACACAAGGTACCATAGGATAGTTGGATGAGATGCTAAACCAGGGTGCTATATAGCAATACGTTATTCATATGAAATATCAGATTCACTTCATCATCTAGTGTTTCTGTTTTCAGTCATCACATCCTGATGACTTATTTAAACTCAATACAGCTCTCTGAACCTGGTGCACCAGTGTCCATGCAACAATCCCCTAGTGAATGTAAGAAATACAACCTTTGTTCTATGTAGGGTTAGGCTGCAATTCTTAGCCCCACTCTTGGAGTGTTGTAGAGGGACAGGCTACGGTTTTTACTCTGGTGTACCAGGTGTACATTAAGTTAAGAGTTTAGGACACATAATGCTTAAAACTTCAGTCACCAGGATGTGAGGACTGAAAGCAAAAACATACAAAGTGAATCTAAACAACAAGGTAAATACGTTCATTAGAATTACCCTTTAATATTTCGTGTCCATGCCAAGTGTTTCTTTAACTCTGATATATTAAAGAAATTCCAATAAAGGTAATACCGGAAAGGTAATACTGAACAAACAGTTGTTTAATCAGCTGGATGACTTTGGAATGATGTTTGTTTAAAGACAAAACCTAGCATGGTTGGTTAATAACAGGACTAAGCACTATATGTTATTGTGAAAAAAAATTGTACCTTTAAAAAAAAAGTGTATTGGTTGTGGTTAATTTCCTGTTGACCGTACTTTTACCATGGTTAACACTGACCTGCGTGTTATCATACTCGCAGTATTTTACCTGTCAATGACATGGCCATGTTGTAAAGGTAGTGCAGGTATGCCATTGTTATGCCATGATGGGCAAACAGATCTCGAGAGAATGTGACAGGGTGCTTGGGTGGTCTATGCAAATGATCCAGTGTAAAGACTCACTCCGTTCCATACTAATGTGCTGGAGAAAATTCCCACAAAACCTTAGACCGTAAAACCTTTGGCTCTATTTTGTATCTGTCATTGGACATTAACAGACAGAGCACTGCACTCCTGAAGAATGTCTCCAGCATCAATGTGCCTTTCTCTTCACAGAGCAGAAGACAATGGTCCCAGTATGTCTCTCTGGATGTGAAATGGATCCTTTGAAATGGCTGCTCTGCTCTGCGTACAAAGCTTGTATTGTGTTCTTTCCACTAATTCATACAGCCTTGACAGACAGCTGTGGGCAAGTTCTATGGCCTGGTGGAAATGTTCTGTGGAATGAACAGCCAGTGCATAAAGCTCATGGCTTGCATCTGGAAGCACACCTTCAAATACTGTAGATATAGGGTACATTGTTCTTAGTGTTATCACCCCAGGACAGTAGAAATATAAATATTACACTTGTGAAACTCTAAATATATTGGTGTTTGTTTCCGAATCTTTGATATGAGTTCTGATTTGTGTTGTAGGAAGACTGGTAATTTAATATCTGGATTAATGTGAATGTTGAAAATAACACACAAAAATTTTTTTTTTTGCTTCCTTAAGGATAAGAGCAAGCATTAATCCCAGTCTGAATCAGGACATCTCCTGCATGCAAACTGCGCAAATGTTTAGCCTCCAATGTGAATATACAGTTAAATATTCAAGTTAATAACTGTTCCTGATCTGTTGAAGGTTTTATTCAGGTTAAAGCTACTTTAGACCTAAAAAACATACATTACTTTATAACTTTACTACTCTATAGGGTGTTAGAGCGTGTTCCTTTTCCTGTTGTTAAGTTTCTTTGATAATTTTTTTGAACTATTAATAGTACTACAATAACACATACATTATACACCTACAGGATAAAGAGCTAAACTATAAAGCAGGTGAATTATATTGGTAGTAACACTAGAACTTTGCAGAAACTTAGACACTGGAATTACACTGCACTGCTAACTGGTTTCACTTTTTATTTATCACATCTACAGAGAGCCTAAAACCAGTGGGCATTGAAAATATCAGTACCAGTTTCCTGAAGATTATATTTTCTATTACACTCTGTAGATTGAATAAAGATGTTTGAAAAGGAGTTTAGTTTTGAAAATAAAATATGTATTTTAAATATTGTAAGTTATACAATAATTATAATATAATAACTTTAGAAATGTAGGATATATAATATAAACTTTTAAGTGTTGATTATTATTATTATTATATTATTATTATTATTATTATTATTATTATTATCCTTCCTTTGTCCTTCCTGTGTTTACTGAGGTTTCTTGAAGTTTCGTTTTTTTAGATTTGTTGTCCTTTGAATCCTGAAAGGCAAGTTTTCATGGAGGATTGACTGAATATTGTTTTGAGAAACAGAGGGTGGGCTTTATAATGCAATCCTGTTAAAAAACTCAATCTGGCTCACAGTTTTAATGCTTATAACAGACGCACACATATATATTCTCTTGCATATAATATATAGACATCACCTTGCTATAAATAGCAGATGGAATGAACAGGGCTGGTATTTTAATTTAACAATGTGTGCTGCTTTAGCTGCTTAGCTACAGAAAATATAGCAGTAGAGTTTTTTTTTCAACAGGTTTACATTTGATGTATATGAACTCTAGCTGTAAAATGTATCAGATGCTAATAAAGTTTAAATGATTTAAAAAACACATCTGTTGCTTTTATCATATTGATGTTTATGTACGCAAGAATGTCACTATGCTCTATTGTACTTATGCAAAATGGTACAAAATGTTATCCGTACAGCAAAAATACCACAAGGATATCCTCTTTTGAAACTAGTTTGGATTCTTGGGCTAACATAAATTGATAGTAGAGGAGTTAGTGTGACTATGTGACTTAAATGTGAACGTAATGTAAACAAGTCTGAAGAAGTCTGTCTCTAATAAAGTGCACAGAAAGCTAAACTATGAAAGAATTTGTTAAAGAGCCATTGATCATGCTGCTTTCTCACAATACCCACATATTACCCACAGCAGTCCTCAGTCTGAAGGTACTGGAACGTCACTAAAATATAGATTTTCATAAATAAGAATTATTATACAAAATCACATTTTATTTGTACACCAAATGTCTAGGAACACATGCTAGGTCTTTTCAGAATGCTTTACTGTGCTGATGGCTGAACTATGTTGTCTAAGCTGCCTGTAGAAAATAATACCCAAACGGTGTTCCGGTGTGTTCCGGCATGTTCCGGCTTGACTACACCACTGATTACCCACCATTTGGTATAAAATGGAAAAATTCTACAATGCATGTCTTTGATAGTGCTGTGCCCTCCATCCAAGTATTGATAAAAATGATAAATGGGTGATGTCACCCTTAGGTGGTAGAGAGGTTGGGTAAAATAGTGGAGTCAGATTTTTGTTTGGTTATTTTGCATTTACTTTAGAAAAAAAAAAATTGTACAGTTACCAGCCTGTTTTCCTGAACTTTGTGGTCTGACCAATTCCTTTTCCTGCACTAGAAGACAGTGTTTAAGGTGACAAACAGTGTGATAAAGTCACATTCCACTACACATGTTTTCTTCCCTCACAGTAACATACAACACTGTATTTGTAGGAATTCCCTTTAAAACATATTCCAGACACCCATTGGCTCATTTGATATACTATGCATTCATATTTAATATCAACAGAGAAAGACTTGACCATATACAATCTACCCTAACCCACTATCACAGTAAACAGAACACTATTCAGCCTGGTGAGTAACAAAGCTACACAATCCCCCCCCATCATGGAGAATGTCTGCAAATAAGGTTGAAACTGGGATTGCATCAATAACAGCTACAACACAGCTGAATTTCTTTGAAGTTTACATAAGTTAGGCAGGATTTTGTTAGGAGAAGCAATCCTGCCTCGAACCTATTGCAATAAAAATGATTGAGCTGCATTTGAATCAATGGAACTTCCAGGTACCTGCTCTTTCTACACTGCACATGTGTATGATTTTAAAGACGATAAATCTTACAAGGTTCTTCAAAACCCGGAACAGCTTTGCAGTCAGACCCATGGATGTGCAGTCAAGAATTTGTCAAAGGGTCTGACGACCACATGTTGTTCGTTCATGTGTGGTTCAAACAGATTAATAAGTAGCACATGCACATGGTAGCATTTAAATATATAATTTCAAATATATTACCCGTAAATTAAAAAATTCAGTCTAAAAATGTTCCATTTCTAAAATAATATAAAGCTTGTGAGATTGCCAGGCAGGAAATCTGTAGTACAAGTGTCTGGTATATTAATTGGTTAATTTACAAGCCTAATACCAGCAAATTCCCATTAACATATAAGGTATGTAAACCTATTTCCCAAAGTCAGCCGTGCCGTGCTTCTGTGCTTTCAAATGACCACCTCCTCCCAACCTCGTCCTGGGGGGGGGGGGGAATGTGTATACGATGCTCCTCTGCCTAATATTTTTCTTCACCAGGATGAACACGTCGCAAAGATTTATTATTTTATTGTTTATTTTTTAGCATGCTCCAGGAGATGAGGCTGTGCTCCAAGTATTTTTACTCTACTTATTTTTCTTCACCCATTGTTGGGTCAGTGTTTAATAAAGACGGTTATTTCACGCAAGATTGTCCTGACTGAAACTAAGTTCTGTCTGTGGTATTCAGCAGTCAAAGTAAACCCTTAACCCTCCCACCCCCAATAGTGGGGGAATCAAATGTAAGAAAACACATCAATCTGTGGGGTATAACTGCTGTCTTAAATGTATCCCCACCTTTCAACAGAGTCAGCGGTGAGGTTGTTTCCCTATTGTTACAGTATTGAGGTGTTGGGGTGGCAAAGCAAATCTCTCACCTACTCAGGCAGAACTGAGGTAATGCCTTTCAATATCCTAATATCAGCCAAGGCAGAGAGGTGGGTTGGGGGGCTGATTCACAGTTTTTTTAATTCTTCAATGTGTGATATTTTTAAAGGGATAAAAAGATGTTTTTCTAGAGTAAACGTCAAGCAATAACGAACAAGGGATTCACAGCACAATGCCAATGCACCTGCTATAACAGTAAATGATATGAACTGAAAATTCAAAACCAATCATCTAATTTCAAGAAAAGGGAATTGGAAGATATGAAATGTTCTATTAAATTATTATTTATGCAGATCATATTTTGTAATGTTTATTATACTGTTGTAGTAATGTAGAAATGGCCATATCAAAATGCACTTTCAACATACTCTAAACTGTGTTATATACTGTATTTAATTATCATACAATGTGTTCTAAATGTATTTAGCTCAATCCAGATGGTTGTCATGCTGATGCACTGGGGAGATTGCACTGGGTTGATCCCCGGAGCCAGCATCGCAGCCGTTGTGTGTGCTGATGCGCTGGGGAGGCAAAATGAGCTGATCCATGGAGCTAGCATTACACTTCAGCAATCAACACCAGTCAGAAGGATATCTACATCATCAGATGGAAAACAACGCAAATGGATGGAGATGCAGATGGATCACACTAGTTTACTACAAAGCTACGTCTTAGTTGGTGCTTATCTTGGTGAGAGCCGAGTTCAAATCAGCATGAAGTTCAACATCTACTCTCATGTAATGGAAATCAAATCTTGAGCATTGGAAACTGAGTGCTCTCATGGTGAGCTATTGTCTGGGCAGCAACGACACATAACCACCCCTCCCCTGGCTCTCCTCCAACCCCCACTATCACTCCATGCTTAACCTGTGTTGAGAGAATTCAGAACCTACACACCTGTGAAGGCATTGAGCAGCATTGTAAACCGTTATATTCAATACTGGTACACAGGCTTTGTTTATGTATGTATTCATTTATTTGTATTACTGTTGCTCACCTTTTAAAGAAAGGACCAGCAAGAGACCCAACTGCATTTGTAACTGAGTTACAATTGAGTGGAAAAACATAAGTGATGTAATAGTGCCATCAGCTGTTTGCTTGCCGTATGGCAGCAGTACACTTACACATAGCTACATGTCACGTAAGTGTCATTGGCAAACTGGCTGGTTTTGCAATGACCAGGGAGTGTGTTATAGGGATTGACTGAAACAGCAGCTTCTTGTACAGCAGTTCATAACAAATAACATATGTTCAGTGACTAGATGAATACCTGTTTGATCCTGCTAGTGATGGGGTGTGGACAAATGTATGCTAATTTTCTGACCTGTTTAAATCAGTTTATATAATTGATAATACAACCTGACATATGTTATGTTTTAAAAGACCCTATTCATTAAACTTTAAGGGTTGTTTTAAGGATTGTTTTGCAAAAGACTTTTTGTTTTCAATTCATGAAACCCTTTTTAAGTCGTGTAGAGGTAGTTTAATAGTTTAATCTCATTTTATTTTGCGGTTTAATCTCAGACAATGTTTATAAACACAAATAACAGTCTGCCAAAAACAGTACTTAAATATGAGGAATGCCCATAGTCAGTTACAGGTCATTTAAATGATTAAACAAATACATTAATATTTTTTAATGTGTTAAATAAATATATTGCCCTTAACACGTTTTTAAATCAATGTGACCTAAACCATTCATGTGACACATGCAGTGGTAAATAAGTATTATACTCACATATTACCAGGGGCATAGGCATTGTTTAAATAAGAAGTCATTTTTATTTTCTCTTTATCATTGTTAGGCTTAACTATAGACGTGTAATTGTGTAAATTAAAGAATAGAAGTTATTAGATTATGTGATAGTACCAACAACTACCTGTATCTGTTTGCCATATACTGTGCGCAGTATGTACCTTACTAAACAAAAACATAGCGATACAATAAGACAAATGTTTCCATCAAGGAATTTGTCACTGTTTTGTTAAATCTCAAAAGACATTAGCAAACATTGCCTTGCACGAGACAGAACATTTAACCAACACTGAAGTTTATTTTATTTTGTTAATGAAACAACCACTGCCTATAGCCATACACACCACTTTGCTGTTTTTGAAGCTGGAGCTCAACCAGCATTGGTGTTCTGGGGACTGTGTTTTAGAGATGCTAAATCAAAGTCCTGTCTACTCTGCGGACCCTGAAAACCCAAACAAGCAATTCTTGCTGCCCCTGGTGGCATCACAAAAAATAGCCATTAATGCTGAAGATGCAGACCTGATGAAAATACAGATTGGACTGCTTACAATGTTTTAAACTGGAAAGTATTTACAAATCAATCAATAGCTGCACAGCCAAAAAAAAAAAAAAAAAAAAACCCAGCTACCTGTAGCAGGACATTATACTTAACAGATTGCCCTTGATGAATCAATTGCACTCAAGTTGGAAAGAGATGATCACACAACAACTGTAAAAGATAGTAATGCAACTTGGCCACTAGTGTTTCTGGTAATATAGTTGTCTCCAACTAGAGGGCACACTCGGCACATATTGCATATTTGCAGTTGAGACTAGGAAGGTATACTTTCTGTACATGTGCGGAAGTGGATAAAAACAGCTCTCGTCTGAAATTGTATTAATCTTGTTTTCACCCTTTTATATAATAGGTTAGTATTTCTTTAAATGAGCAACTATTCTATCATATATTGCATCTACATTGTGTAATGCTTTTTTTATGACATTGATAAGATATCAAAGTTCTGTATATATTGCATCTGTATTTAGATCAATTAAAAATGTCCATGCATAGAGGGAGTGAGTTAAGTCCCATTCAGAGATCTATAGCAAATAGTTTGATTGGTGACAAGCCATCGACTGGGTGTGGGTCTTTTTAAAACGAAGAATAAATGTCCCATAAAGTCATTCTGTATTCCTAAAAAATGTCTAACAAGTTTGCCTACCACTGCCCTTATAGTATGGTTTGCTCATTAAAATATGTTGCTATATTTGAAGAGGAGACATAAATCAATTCACAATACCAAGATAAAAAACAGAGTGTTCTGCATTATTTACCCCCATAAATGTGTTTATTCTGTTGTAACTACAAGACTGATACAGCATTAATGTGGTACCAGTTTTGGCAGCAACATTTGCAGATGGGTAAAATGAAAAACAAATGTCATTTATAAAGGTTACCATAGCACTTGTGAAAGGGATTTTTTTCATTAAAAGGTTTATTTGAGCAAAAGACTTCCTGTGCCATTTTCTGCCTTTATTCATTAGTCTCAATAGAAGAATATTTCCATTTCATACAGTTCTATTATCGATTGTATACATTTTACAAAATAAATGCCAGTATTATGAATCAGACAGTAGGTTCATGTATTGTACATTTTGTATTAGACTGGTTGCTGTATTTTAATTTGACTTGTTTGTATTTCTTGTGGTAGGAAGATATGACTCAGTGGTATGATAAGGCTGTGCTAAGAGTATCTGTTTCTTTATTAAATTATTCTAGTTCTACTGATATCATTTTTAAAATGACCTGCTACCACATGAGTTTTATTAACATGCCAATAGGTGTAGGGCCTCCAACGCTTTTAAGAATAGTTGTCACCCATTTAAGAACAATGTTACTTTATATGACTGTGTTTAAAAAGTATAAGCTTTATTTACTGTTTCCAGTAAAAATGTCACAAGCAAAACAAAAAAATATATATTTGGTGTCTGTGGCACGGCAGAAAAAGCCCTGCGTGTAAAAAGGGGGAGGGGCAAAGCCCTGCTGATTTAAATGGGTTGCGTTTATTGTATTCTGATTTAAAATGTATTGTTTGTTTTATTTTAGAATGGGTGATTGAATGTATTGTTTTTTGGGTATAAAAAGAATGGTTTGTGTGTTGTTTTGGTATGATTTTAAATGTATTATTGTGTTTAAAGACGCAATGTTTTGGTTTGTTATTGTTTGACAGAGTGAATGGGGTTCAAGCCCCATCCCACTAAACCTCATGTAGAAGGTGACCATCTCCCAGTTTAATGAATTGATTAATTTATGGATAATGTGGAGATGGTCACCGGTATAAAAACCAGCAGCTTTTGTTGTTCGAGTTGAGTGTTCGGAAGGAGGAACATGAGCATGCGAGAATCTAAAAATGAAAGTAAAAAGAACAGAATTACTGCTCATGCTGGGACACACCAGCACTGTACTTGTTTGTGTTTGTGATTTGTTTGTGTTAAACCTTTTATTTTTGCTCTGTGAGCAGTGTTTTTTGTTAAACGCCACTGTGCTCTTTTCACCCATAATACCTGTGTGTGTGTATCTCTATCAGGTGTCTGGACTGGGAACGTCATCACTGCTCGGCTACCCTGTCACAGCATCCTTTTGTTGTGGGGATTGTGGCAAGGTGTGGGGCAAAGACATGGAGGGGAGCTATATAGGTCCTTGTATTATACATAACCTGCACCCAGAAATATAGTGCTGTGGTTTGGGTTAAACGGCTGTCACACCTGTTCCTAATTAAGCAACACTAGGAAGGATTTAAAAAAGGAGGCTTTTCAAGCCAGTGTTGTCCATGGAGGGGGAAGTTTTGGTTGAGAGAGAGAGAGAGAGAGAGAGAGAGACTTGTTTAAAAGTATAAGCAGCACTGTCCTGGTTTGAAACATACGATTTTGTCATGAGAGTTTTTATGCAACCCAAAGAAGGCACTGTGAACCCGACAAATTGTGTACAAGGTCTGACACAGAGAAGGACTTTGTTGCAGGAGGCACTAGCTAGTCAAAATATCTGGGGGCCCCTTGCAAATTCAGAGTGAAAGGCAGTTTTGTGCCTATTAATACTTGAAACTGCACATTTTGAACGAGGGGCAGGTGAGAGTGAGGATAAAAAACAATGGGGCAAACAACAATGTATCCAACAATGTGGTTGTGCCCATAAAGCATTCCAGTGTTTTTATTTTAAACAAAACACCACACTGCCCAAGTACCATATACTTCTAAAAACCACAAATAAACCAACTACTATGTTGAAGCAGTAGAAAAAGAAGTGCTGGCTTGAAATGCAACCTAACAAGACATTTGCAACGACTCAATACCCATGACAAAAAGGATTTTTACACGATCAATAATTTATATTTGATTTATCTATTCCCATACGTTCTAATAGTGGTATGTCCATTCTAAGTAGTGACATTTTCACTGGATTGGTGGTGTACCCTGTAAGTCATTACACTGTAGTAAAAAGCTCAAAATAATGCTACACCTACAGTGGCTTGCGAAAGTATTGACCCCCCCCCTTGGCATTTTTCCTATTTTGTTGCCTTACAACCTGGAATTAAAATGGATTTTTGGGGGGTTTGTATCATTTGATTTACACAACATGCCTACCACTTTGAAGATGCAAAATATTTTTTATTGTGAAACAAACAAGAAATAAGACAAAAAAACAGAAAACTTGAGCGTGTATAAGTATTCACCCCCCCAAAGTCAATACTTTGTAGAGCCACCTTTTGCAGAAATTACATCTACAAGTCTCTTGGGGTATGTATCTATAAGCTTGGCACATCTAGCCACTGGGATTTCTGCCCATTCTTCAAGGCAAAACTTCTCCAGCTCCTTCAAGTTCTCCAGCTCCTTCAAGTTGGATGGGTTCCACTGGTGTACAGCAATCTTTAAGTCATACCACAGATTCTCAATTGGATTGAGGTCTGGGCTTTGACTAGGCCATTCCAAGACATTTAAATGTTTCCCCTTAAACCACTCGAGTGTTGCTTTAGCAGTATGCTTAGGGTCATTGTCCTGCTGGAAGGTGAACCTCCGTCCCAGTCTCAAATCTCTGGAAGACTGAAACAGGTTTCCCTCAAGAATTTCCCTGTATTTAGCGCCATCCATCATTCCTTTAATTCTGACCAGTTTCCCAGTCCCTGCCGATGAAAAACATCCCCACAGCATGATGCTGCCACCACCATGCTTCACTGTGGGGATGGTGTTCTTGGGGTGATGAGAGATGTTGGGTTTGCGCCAGACATAACGTTTTCCTTGATGGCCAAAAAGCTCAATTTTAGTCTCATCTGGCCAGAGTACCTTCTTCCATATGTTTGGGGAGTCTCCCACATGCCTTTTGGTGAAAACCAAACGTGTTTGCTTATTTTTTTCTTTAAGCAATGGCTTTTTTCTGGCCACTCTTCCGTAAAGCCCAGCTTTGTGAAGTGTATGGCTTAAAGTGGTCCTATGGACAGATACTCCAATCTCCGCTGTGGAGCTTTGCAGTTCCTTCAGGGTTATCTTTGGTCTCTTTGTTGCCTCTCTGATTAATGCCCTCCTTGCCTGGTCCGTGATTTTGGTGGACGGCCCTCTCTTGCCAGGTTTGTTGTGGTGCCATATTCTTTCCATTTTTTAATAATGGTTTTAATGGTGCTCCGTGGGATGTTCAAAGTTTCGGATATTTTTTTATAACCCAATCCTGATCTGTACTTCTCCACAACTTTGTCCCTGACCTGTTTGGAGAGCTCCTTGGTCTTCATGGTGCCTCTTGCTTGGTGGTTCCCCTTGCTTAGTGGTGTTGCAGACTCTGGGGCCTTTCAGAACAGGTGTATATATACTGAGATCATGTGACAGATCATGTGACACTTAGATTGCACACAGGTGGACTTTATTTAACTAATTATGTGGCTTCTGAAGGTAATTGGTTGCACCAGATCTTATTTAGAGGCTTAATAGCAAAAGGGGTGAATACATATGCACACACCACTTTTCCGTTATTTATTTTTAGAATTTTTTTAAACAAGTTATTTTTTTAATTTCACTTCACCAATTTGGACTATTTTGTGTATGTCCATTACATGAAATCCAAATAAAAATCAATTTTAATTCCAGGTTGTAAGGCAACAAAATAGGAAAAATGCCAAGGGGGGTCAATATTTTCGCAAGCCAATGTAAATTAATATATCAGCACTAGCATACTTCAGCAGTGCTAAAAGTATTACTGTATCACCTAGGGGTGAGTGTGTTGATGGTGTTGATCACATATTGGGTTTGACAGGGGTTTACTTGAATCATTTGATACAGTATTTACAAGGTTCCAAGATTCCCAGTTTAGAACACAGGTCATGCTTGTTCCACGCTACCATAATCATTAAGGACATGTAAGATAGGAGTGTGGATGGGAGGCAGTTGTCAGAATTCAGAATCAGGTTCATGGATTCAGATATTCACAGCACTACAGCCCAAGTCATATGTAAAATGCAAGCACAAGATGTGGGCTTCAGCAGTCATACAGTACTTTGCAATAAAAAATGCAGTTTATCTGAATGGGACATTATTTATATTAATGGGCCAAATAAAGTAATTAGTAACATTATTATCTGTTTTTTCTTCTGGCTTCTCAGAAATACAATAATAATTAGATTAGGATTTAGGCAAAGTTCAGGGTAATAAAAGGAAATATTACAAAATATATTAGGAAAACAGTGAAGGAAAAAAACTGATAAAAAAGGAGGTCATAAAAACAACACCCAAACCCAAGAAAAATCATACGTTCCTCAGGCTTTGGCTGAACTTGCAGTGAAGGGTTTTTTTTTGTTGTTGTTGTTGAGGCAAAAAATAGAAAACAAAACTCTTGATGAATTTGGGCTTACAGCTGAAAAGAGCTTGAAACTTTATTTGTTTTACTACTGATACTTCATTGGTGTTGCAAGAGAGATGTTAAGTAGCAGCTGATTTAAGTGAGTAATTTATTAAGATAGTTGGGGCAAAATAAATTACATCTGACAGATGGATGTGAGGATAAAGGTATTGTCAGGGGGTTCTTTTTTAATTAACTGGGTTCCAGTTGTACGCAGTATGGTAAGAAATGTCCCTGGAATGATCCAAATCACAATACAGGGGAATTATTTCTATTTTTTTGTTGCCTCAAGCCCAATAGAATATAATTGAAAAAAAAAAACCCTCTGTGAACAGAGAGTGCCTGACCTGTCATTTGTGGTCAAACAGTAAAAAAGCTTGTGCCTCCTTAATAATTTTGATGGGAAGAGACTCTGTTCCTTAAACTTTATTAAAAACGCTAATAGAAGAGCACCGTCAGCTGTTCTCATCACCCTATGTAGTAAATGGTTTGGCCTATCACATAATCAGTCAAATGATGTGACGTCCTTTTCTAGCAAGTTGAGATGAAAAGCACATTCATGTGATACTCAACTTGCATTGTTGAAGCTCTCTTTTTTCTTCGCCTTTTCCAGGAGACAGTTTGATGACAATGTCCACATTTAACCCAGCTTTACCTTCATAAATATATTAATAAACCAAATACACTGTTCAATGGTGTGTCTTTCCAATGATAAATAAGGCCCTTTACAAAGCTTGAATGTTTACTCTAAGGTAATTTTTTAAAATTTTATAAACCATACAGTTCAATATTGCTGTTAACACAGCCAACGGCACTCTACTGTATAACAGTTAATATATATATAAAACAGTATTATATCCATACAACATACTTTGAAAAAAAGCCCCCAACAATTTAAATAAAAAAAAAAAAAAAACTAATTAGTTAAAGCTTTGTGAATAGAGACCTTCCTCAAATGGATCGGAGGAGGAGCTAAGAGTGGCTTCTCAAAACATATTAGTGTATGTATCCTAGCTGTGTAAAGCTATGTCGTTAACGGTGTGATGATAATTATAGTTTTGACAACTGTGGATTGCATTTGTTGAAGTTTCTTGATTAATCTTAATTTTAAACTGAATTGTATCAACACAACTAGAAGGAGGTCATTTAAATGTTTTAAATGCCGTTAGCTTTGTCTTTAATATAGAATAATAACTGGTTAGCATTTATTTCAATGGGCTCATCCAGTTGATATTTCCTGTAGTACATGGCTGGTTGATACAGGAAACACGCACTCATTAACACCAGCTACAGAGCGTGACACAAGCACGAGCTGTCGAACTGAAAGGAATTCCAGCCGTACCTCACATAGTTGCTGTCTTCTCTCGCTTGCTTCTCAGTCGAGAAACAATTGCTCACCAGAAATGATAAATAATATTGCATGGGGCATGGTGTGTGATCAACGAAAATGTAATGCCCACCTTCAGAGTGGGATGCTTGGATAAACACGCATTATTCTTTATTTATCATCTGGTTTCACAGATGATACCCAAGATAAACTTAGTTTGAGATTCCTGATCATTTGTTTAGATAGTTTGTAAGATTAATAGTAGTAAATAATAACAAAGAACATAATCTGTAAGATTAATAATACTAAATTGAACACAGCTGGATTTAAGCATTGTATTCTAGATCTGAAAATGTTTGTCAGACTTCCATGTGATTCATTAAGGACAAAGACGCAAAATCTGGCAGTGGGGAATGGTGAGAGTGAGAGTGATGTTGAATATTTTAAAAGCATTAGTTCATACATAAATATAAATATCATTATATAAGGGATAGATGATTCAGCAACTCCACTAGGTAATTGAGTTGCAAATCAAATCTGCTCATTGAAATGAAATATGGGACATTTAGGAAAAGGGCACAATTAAAATCTAGGTAATGCTGAATGAAACCCAAGTAATAGATACATAATTGCTGTAATGAAATTCAAACTCTGAATAAGATCTTTAAAAACATGTTTAGTTAACAATATGTGAAAAATAAAGGTCATATCTGATATGTTAGTGTTATTTAGAACAATAGATGTGTGCTGATACCCACATTTTCCAAGTAATTGCCTTTAAGAAATATATTTTGGCAGGTATTAAATACATCAAAACAAATCTATTTATTAGTGTGTTGATTTTGTTTTTAAAGCCACCCTTTCCGCACCTTTACAATTGAAAATCAATCAATAGCAATTAACTTCATCATTGAATGTTTTGAAAGCTGATTGGAAGTGAATTTTCCTCTCATCCAGGGAGCTGACATTTTTATTGCTATACCAAGGTTATAAGTGACAATGAAAATATGTTGCTAAACTAGCAAATGTAACTGATTTGTCATGTAAACATGACCTTCCCTTAAACCTAACACTAAGTACCATTGTGAAAACTGGGATATATATTTCTTTGTTGAGTTTAATAAGATAAAACCTTGCCCAGGACTACAATCACACAATTCAATGCAGAGAGGATGCATTTCTAAGGTAACCTTTGAACATGAAAAAAATATATTTCATATCAAAAGGATATAAGTTAAGATAAATAAGAACTTATACAATATACATGTTTTAGTTTAATCACAACAGGTTCTATATGAAACAACACTGTAAGATTGTTATTGACTAATAATCAATAATTGTGTCAATGAGGGAAACTGAGGGACTGCATTGTTTGGTGTTCAGTAATAACAAGTTTTATTCCATTTAAAAAAAAAAATTCTGTGATCTATCGATTAATTACTTCTACAGATCTTTTAACTAAGAGTTTCTGTGTAACTTTGAAGAGAAGGGGAGTGCCGGGAAGACATATTGTTGATTAACAAATCCACAGTTTGTGCTACTGTGATGAGTCAAAGGGATTTCGGTCTGTGATTCAGCCTCCCGACAGTAGACCAACTTGGGACTTCCCTTACCAAGATCTCGTGACCATCGCAAAAGTCATCTTTTTGAGGGGCGGCACCTTGGTGAGGGGCGGAAGTACGAGTATGTAAATTCCAGCCACTGGAGTCAAGTGAAGGATAAGGACACTTGTCACTTGGGGATTGGTGTTCCACTGACTACAGAGGCGGGACATTACATACTAAAGGGAACGTACTACTGTGTTCGGGGTTGGTCCGAAAGTAAAATAGGCGGAGTAACGGGTGGAGGGAGAGACTAGTTTGGTGCAGTGGGATTTTTTGAAAACACTAACATTTCTTTTGTCTTTTTTTGTTTATGTATGGTTCGCCACGAAGACGATTAAAGATGAGTTCTCACGGTCTGTTTTGGATTTCACCCCTGCACTCCTTCCCTCACACCATTTTGTTTTCTTTTGTTATTTAATTATTTTGTTGTGTATAGATAATAAAAATAAATTATTTTATTTCTGTACACAAATTACTGTCTGGACATTCAATTTAATACACTCTCGCCTCACAGCTACAAAAAACTGTGATTCATCAACGAACAACATTCAGAACAATACAACTGAAAAGTGAATACCATTTTATTACTCAACAATCATTTAAGCAATTATTTAATGGTAGTAATACACATTTCAAATGTAACACTTAGAAAAGGGCTTGTGATTTAGCATTTCATATTGTTAAAGAAAAGTCATACATTGACATGATTATACTATACAATACATTAAAAGCCTTTATAATTACAAATTCAGTTCCACATAAACACCCCCCGTCTCATTTTTATTTCATATACCTTCTGGACAGGTTTCATTATCACTTAAAACATTTCCATCAATTACACGGACGTTAGATTTAAACTGTTGCATTTGTTTCGCTTAACCATTGTTCAAACAAGGTTACAGCCCAATACTTCTCGGAAACTGATCACTGGCAATGATATTTACAGTGGATCTTGTAGGGTCTGTTTCAGCAAAACGGTTAATAACTGGTTCACATGACATTGATTTTTGCATTTACATTTTTCTAATGCAATTCCTGCAATGTGAGAGACACACATTTCAACTGTTTGAACTGTAACAAAAGAGCAAAAAACAAATCCAATAACCAATTACAATCAATTGAACCTCATTATCGAACAAGGCTCAATTACGAAGAAATGGTTTAGGTGGGATAAAAAAAATCTAAAAAAAACTTGAAGTGTTGAGTCGGTAAGAAAGTAATTTGCAGTTTCTCGTGCCTAATGGCACTTGAAACAGTGAATTATTTTTACCGATTCAACATTTATCGTTATTTATCCCTTACTCAACTAACACCTAGCAACTTCATATTTCTAAATGCAACTACGAGTATCAGCACAGCCCTACTAGACAACAAGAGTATTTGTTATATTGCTATGAGATAAACAAATACACACATACGTCGAAATGCACTGATTTTCTATAAATATCCATATAATGATGAGAAAGAGAGAAGGATTATAAGACACCGTCATGGATCTGAGAGCAACTGCTTTCACTCCCTGTATGGATCCTTAAATGATGTGCTTGAGACAAAACCTTATAAACCTCAAAACATGATTAATGACCAGAGGGCAGCTTGAATTTCGATCCTGAGTTAGCACCCAGCCTTTTCCCTAATCTCTGTTTAAAAGCATAATTGCCTGAGGAGGTCTATGAATATGTAAGACACTAAACAGCTTCTTACTATCCAAGAACAAAGACTAGAGCCTTTCATAGGATTTCTCCTTGCCATAATGTGCTCCTTTTTTTGATAATGGGAGTCCTCATTATTGTAATGTAAAACCAAACATATCATTAATAAAAGGCACAATCGGGGCTTCTGCAGTCTGTCCTAAAACATTCGGTTTGTTAAATGACCCAATAACCATAAATGAATGAATCAACTCTTTATTTGTTGACAATTGCTTTGAATTGCGAAGCACACAAACAAGCTGTGTTTTGTGATGAAAATGAATTCTTGTTTTATTAAAAAACTTGTTAACTATCATTTTATTGAACACTCTTCTGTAAATGATGTGATCCACATTGAAAAGCATCAATATGGCTGCCATTCCTGGTAGTCACTGAAGCATTATGCACATAGATTGGAGTTGATACATGATTGTGCAAAGCCAGGGGCCCAGAAAATGTTCAGTTATTGAGACTCTGTACTGCTAGGACAATGTCCTATTCATCGGCTTTGTGGTGCAAGGTCAGATAGTGAAACTTGAACAGAAGAGTCTAAAGTCTGAATTCAGTCTGTGGTTTTGCATTGGGATTTCTTTGCATTATACAGCATTGCATTTATAAGCTTTTGTAGAAAAAGGGATTACACTATTATTAACTCGTAAGTAATTCATATCACATATGCAAAGGGCGGATGTATTGGAAACGTTAGGAACTGGAGTTTTTAAAATGAACTACTAGTCACACAAATAACTTGTTTTAATATTAATATAAAATTAATAATATTAATATAGGTTATCCCTACAGCATTATATACATCAGATTAATTGTGTAATGCAGTCAGGCTTTTTATTATTATTAATAAATGTCAGTGCAATATTTAGTTAGTATGCACTAAAAAAATGTCACTACTCAGCAAATAGGATTTGGAGTTTATTCCCATGTTGAACAGCATATGCAAAATGACCTAATAAGTTAGGGTTGGTCTCATAATTGGATGGAAATCCTAAACTGTTATTTTTTCTAATAAATAATTTTAAAAGACAATAATAATAATAATAATAATAATAATAATAATAATAATAATAATAATAATAATGACTACTGGTCTCAAAACATTTTTAGCAATCTGAACAATTTCAGATAAATATTGAATATTGAATACATAACCTTTATTTAATCATTATTGGTTAATCCCACCCACCTGAAATAAGGATAAAGCAGACTGTTTCCAGTCCTCAGTGACAGAGGGAGAGCCGCACCAGTCTCTAGCATCAGAGAGAGAGCTGCACCAGTCTCCAGCATCACAGGGAGAGCTGCACCAGTCTCCAGCGTCAGAGAGCTGCACCAGTCTCCAACTCTTGAGGTAGAGCTGCACCAGTCTCCAGCATCAGAAGTAGCGCTGCATGAGTCTCCAGTGTCAGAGGGAGAGCTGCACCAGTCTCCAGTGTCAGAGAGAGAGCTGCACCAGTCTCCAGTGTCAGAGGGAGAGCTGCACCAGTCTCCAGTGTTAGAGGGAGAGCTGCACCAGTCTCCAGTGTCAGAGGGAGAGCTGCACCAGTCTCCAGTGTCAGAGGGAGAGCTGCACCAGTCTCCAGTGTCAGAGGGAGAGCTGCACCAGTCTTCAACTCTTGAGGGAGAGCTGCATGAGTCTCCAGTGTCAGAGAGAGAGCTGCACCAGTCTCCGGTGTCAGAGGGAGAGCTGCACCAGTCTCCAGTGTCAGAGGGAGAGCTGCACCAGTCTCCAGCGTCAGAAGTAGCATTGCACCAGTCTCCAGTGTTAGAGGAAGAGCCGCACCAGTCTTCAACTCTTGAGGGAGAGCTGCATGAGTCTCCAGTGTTAGAAGGAGAGCTGCACCAGTCTCCAGTGTCAGAGAGAGAGCTGCACCAGTCTCCAGTGTCAGAGAGAGAGCTGCACCAGTCTCCAGCTGCACCTGTCAGAGAGAGAGCTGCACCAGTCTCCAGTGTCAGAGGGAGAGCTGCACCAGTCTCCAGTGTTAGAGGGAGAGCTGCACCAGTCTCCAACTCTTGAGGGAGAGCTGCACCAGTCTCCAGTGTCAGAGAGAGAGCTGCACCAGTCTCTGGTGTTGAGAGAGAGCTGCACCAGTCTCCAACTCTTGAGGGAGTGCTGCACCAGTCTCCAGTGTTAGAAGGAGAGCTGCACCAGTCTCCAGTGTCAGAGGGAGAGCTGCACCAGTCTCCAGCGTCAGAAGTAGCATTGCACCAGTCTCCAGTGTTAGAGAGAGAGCTGCACCAGTCTCCAACTCTTGAGGGAGAGCTGCACCAGTCTCCAACTCTTGAG
Source organism: Polyodon spathula (assembly GCF_017654505.1). Classification (NCBI taxonomy): domain Eukaryota; kingdom Metazoa; phylum Chordata; class Actinopteri; order Acipenseriformes; family Polyodontidae; genus Polyodon; species Polyodon spathula. Next base: position 79,283,670 of record NC_054536.1, on the reverse strand, counting down.
GGAGAGCTGCACCAGTCTCCAACCCTTGAGGGAGAGCTGCACCAGTCTCCAACTCTTGAGGGAGAGCTGCACCAGTCTCCAGTGTTAGAAGGAGTGCTGCACCAGTCTCCAGTGTTAGAAGGAGAGCTGCACCAGTCTTCAGTGTTAGAGGGAGAGCCACACCAGTCTCCAGTGTTAGAGTGAGACGACCTGCTGGAGTGCAGGAAACAGCATTTCCGCTGTCAGAATGCCTTGTTTTTAATGTCCTCATTCTAAAACAGGGGTCCCTTATTCGCTGTCTGTCGGTCACACTCTACATTCTGAACCTGATAACTTCCTTGATTTTGCACCAATCTTCATCCAACTTGTATCATACATGCCTAGCCTCCAATAGACATATCAGAGTGCATTTGGTTATAATCAGATAAACTCTTGATTTTATACAAATGTTTTTAACCTGTACAATCATTCTTTCACATTCTTACCTTAAGCAGTCCAAAAGCATTACATCATCACGTTAAGGCCTATGTGCATAATGCATGTGCACAAAACTTAGATGGTAGTCAGAAGTTTGTGAAGTTACATAGGGCTCTGTAGCAAACAGTATTGTTTGTTTCACATCACAGACTACTTCCTAAAGTAAAAACTTTAGGGGACTTTAATTAGGTGCAACTTGTTTTCTTTTCAAACATACAAAGCCAGATCACCATGTACTTAAATCATTTGATATACTGTCATCCATATATTTTCTTCTTGAGAATACCCAACAGGGTTATTATCAGGGTTGATAACAGGTGAATGTAAAAATAAAAGCTGAGTCTCACATACAGTATATCCTAAGGCAATTGTTATGGTCATGCTCTCCCTCTAACACTGGAGACTGGTGCGGCTCTCCCTCTAACACTGGAGACTGGTGCAGCTCTCCCGCTGATGCTGGAGACTGGTGCAGCTCTCCCGCTGATGTTGGAGACAGCAGGCTTCTCCCAGTGGGGCTTTGGGCTCATCCCCGTCCTTGTCTGTGTCCCAGTCGACCCCCGGGCCGCTTTCATCCTCATGCTCATATTGACAACAATATGAGCACCACTCTTCGTCATCCAGCTCAGCGATGGAGTACTCTGCCTGTATCCACGGGTATTCCCTGGGGTCCCTCGGCCAGGTTCTGTTGCTCACCTCCCAGATCTTCCCCTTTTGGGCAGGTGGCTGAAGGGGTGTGTGAACGGGGCAGCACACAGTATAGTGCCCGGACTCGCACTGGCAAGGAACCATGGACACACTTCCTCCCTTCTCGGCATGCAGTTCTGCTCTGAGTCTCAGGGCACCATCCCATTTCTGACACCATATGTGGCAAGGATGACGTCACTGGCAAAGCTGTTGTAACCAGGAAGAGACTCAGAGGCAGAGACTGCAGGTTTAAGTGCTGGGGCGCACATTTATTAATAAGAATAATAATAATAATAATAATAATAATAATAAAACATTAAACAGATACGAAAACACGCTAACACACTGCGCAATGACAATACACTGTCCATCAACCCCCAGGTCTTCATTTGCCAGCTTTTAATATTGTTATTTTCTGTGTTGTTTTCAATATGACTAACAACTGTGCAAAGCCTTTAATTCCTTTAATTATGCACCAAAAGCAGAGGCTACGGTACCATAAACTGGTACTTAATCATTATTCCACAGGGTTTAAGGAACAATACATGAGTACATTTAGCAGAGAATACAAAACACTTGCAGTTATACCAATGGGACACCCTGAATAACACCATTCAAATATGCATTCTAGAGTGGGGTGTTTCAATTTGTAGTTTGGCTAAGTATCACTGTTCCCATAAAATAAATGTAAACAAACCAAAAAAATAAACAAACAAAAACATTTCACTGAGATAAACTGACACACTACATACCACAAGTGGAGTTAAAAGTGAAAAAAAAGCAGACATAGGTTGATGGTGCTAATCTCTGGTTCAGTCCAATTCTAGTAATAGAGATCAGAGTGGTCTCTTAAAACGGATGTCGTAATTGTGGGATATAATGCATAGAATTTTAATGCGGTGGAAATGGTTGACTGCATGGTGGTGAAAAAAATAGTTGCTTTCATCAATCTGAAAAAAAAGTTGTCTCAATGACAGTGCTTTTAATTGTGCCGATTCTTTAGAAAATTAATGAGTTCACATAGCTTAAGCATACAGACACTATATTAAAACCAAAGCACTAATAAGCCTAACACTCTAATGCACATTATCCCCCAGTGGCTCATCATTTTTGAATATGTATATTTATAAATAGTTTTCCCCCTTCATACAGGCCTCTGTATTATAATTCTGGTGCAATGTGCACCCATATAATCAATGCTATTACATTGTTATACCACCACCTTCTGTGTTGGCCATGTGCCATTGCATGTAATCAAGCAAATGCACATATTATGCAGTGTCCTTCAATTTACTACCAACAACTCCCATAACTGGGTAGAAAATGTAGAAAATAACGACATAATCGAATTTAACCTGAAATTGTTGTACTGCAAAAATAAAATAAAATAAAAGAGCCATTTATATTTGTGGCGCAGCGAAGCCCTAAATAGAGGGCGTTAAAGTCCTCCCGGTCAGAACACACGTGGCAATGTGTCTGGGGCCTTAATTGAATGATTGATGATTAATTAGGCTCCAGCCATGTGGTATCTCCCATAAAGGGGAGAAAATCCTTTTTTGGAGATTAGAGTTAGGTAATGTTTAGGTACAGAGTAATCCCTTATGGAAAAACATATTTTTATGGTAGAAAAGTATGATCCTTATATTTTTAATATATAGAAATTGGCGCCTTTATAAAATATATGTGATCTATTTAAATACCCGTGGCAGAGCAGAGCTCCGCCCTTTATAGATTGGCAGGGATGGGGTTAAATTCCCCTACCTGTCTGGGTTTATTGTGTTCAGGTGGCTGGGGTTGTTGATTAATGATCAATAAGCACCTAGCCACCTGACATAAAAGGAGGCCTCAGCGTCCCATTAGGGAGAGGAGGGAGCTGAGCAAGCAAGCAAGAGAGCGAACCAGTGAGCAAGCAAGTGGTTGTGCTTGCTGTTTTTGGTTTGCTGCTTTGTGGTGCAAGTTACGTAAGAGAAAGCAAGCAAGTTGTGCGTAGCTGTTTAAGTTTGTTGTGTGGTTTTTAAATTTTCTGATCCAGTGAAGGCATCGCCCAGCCTGGAAACCTTTATTTTGTAAGTTTTGCTTTGTTATATGTGTTTGAATATCTTTGTTTTGGCCCTTGTGCCCTTTTATTTTGTGCTTATTTGTTAATAAAAGTATTATTTTTTTGAACTGCAGTCTGTCTCTGGGCCTCTATCCACTCGCCAGCCTGTCTCAATATCATATAACTTCAATTTGGTGCCGCCCTCGTATTAAAGATGCCCTCATATTGACGCCACAGTCATATAGCAGCTCTATAATAGAGGCAGCCCTCGAATAAATGCCGCTATCAGTAAAGAAACATTATGGGATTTTTTTCTCCCCCTACTAAAAAAATAACAAAAAAACAAAAAAACACACAGCAAACAAATAAACACACAACACTGATTATACCGTGTAACAATTATTATTATTTTTTTTGTTCCTGGGTAGTGAGTGTTATTTCCTAATTACTTATGCCTCAAAAGTATAGAAAATGGCTATTATTCCCCACAAACTTTGCTTTTGTGACCAGGACAGTGATATTTCAAAATATCACTATTTCCAATGGGAAAACGGGCAAATGTGTGTCTTTTCGTTCACATAAAGTCAGAAAAAAACAACATATGAATCCAAATTAACATGTATTTATACTAAAGTAATACAAAAATGACTACAAAAGATTTAGAAGTGAGTAGATTTACGATTATACTGTATTTGCCCGTTTTCCCATTGGAAATAGTGATATTTTGAAATATCACTGTCCTGGTCACAAAAGCAAAGTTTGTGGGGAAGAATATCCATTTTCTATACTTTCGAGGCATAAGCAATTAGAAAATAACACTTACTACCCAGGAACAAAAATTGTGTTACATAGTGTTATTAGCCACAATCTAGCACGTACATTACAAACTAATGTACACACACATATTAAGCACATTTTATTTAATGTTACAGTTCTGAAAGAAAATCCAAGACAAACTACATACAGAATAGCGGTCCTTCTGAAGTTATAGGTGATTTTGTTGTTTTGTTTTCAGTTCAATTGTAATTCCTGTATTCAATCCGGTATAAATAAAAACAATGTGCTTAATATCTATGAGAAGATTTAGTTTCGGTTTCTCTTGAAGAGAAATTACAAACAAGCAAGTTACAGTGAGAAAAAAAAAAAACTGAGTAGGATTTATTGAGCTTTTACAGAAATCAAGCTGATATTCTGAAGTAATTTTTGGTGCAGAAATACGTCACAAATTTGACTTAACTGCAATAACAGCATTGTCCCTTAACAACCAATACACAATCCTGATTCGCTGGTACGGTACTCCCCTGACCTCTCAACTCCCACCTAATAGGCTCTCGTTAACTGTCATTAAATGTACTACATTCAAGCCCCAAAATACACAAGAGTATAGTGCTGCAGATTGGAGCCTCTCACAGCACCGCTTCTAAAATGTCATAAATCATGTAATAAAATATTGCAGCATTTGAAAATCATATGGCCATCATAAAGGCCGCCCTTGTTTAAGGGCCACAGTCAATTTGATCAATTTAAAATAAATCCCACTGCGCCAAATTGAAGTAATATGGTATATATTTTAGTCTGTAATCAATATATTTTATATGTGGAAAATATATGGTGCACCATATATTTTTATTAGTCTGTAATCCATATAAAATAAATATATATTGATTACAGACTAAACTATATTTTAAATATATCCCAGTATATTTGAAATATATAAAAAAGGGGCCAATATAAGCATCATACTTTTCTACCATATATTAAAAAATATATGTTTGTTCCATAAGGGATGGACTGTTTAGTGAAGGCCAATGAACAGCCTAAGCAATAGTGTTTTGGCTTAACTCTTTATTTCGGCCTGTTTATTTGTTCTGGTTTTGATTTGTTTGTTACTATTAAATGTGCATTCTAGCGCTTAAATGGCAGTTTCCTTGTCTCTGAGTCTCTTTCCTGCCAATAACATTGTGGGCCACAGAGCTACCCTCTTGAGCTGAAAAACTACTAAATCAAAAGGGTTGTACAAACTAAAAACAGTCCTTAAATATTTTGTGGTGTTGGGTCCTCTAATACACAACCAATTTGACATCAAATTTTGCTTATCTTTTTCACCTAAGTATAGAAATGTATTACAAAGTATCCCATGGTGCATAAATCTGTGAAGCATATACAGTCAACTTCTGTTAACTAGACTGGTGGATAACTCAACACTTCTGACTGGAGACGGATTGTTCATTCATTCATTCATTCATTCATTCATTTGTGACTACCAAGTGCAGCTGGTTACAGTATCATTTCACAATCAGAAGTGAAAAATTAGTTCTCGTTCAACTGGCTTTAAAGCTCAGGTTATTCAAGATAACAAGCTTGTCAGCAGAACTTTCAAAGTGGGTGTTTTTGCATGCGAAACAATCGAGAATGCTTGATTTCTGTGTGAAATTGTGCTGTTTATTATTGTTAATTCTGTATAATGTACATTTGTTAACTTTTGCTATATAAGCCTACAAATTAGACAGTATATTAAAAGTATAGTCAACAGTTTGTGCATAGTTTGTGGTTGGATTATTCTCATAAAAATAATGATATAGTTATTTTATTAAACTGAACTATACTTGTTGTACTGAATTTGTACAGTACTGTGTATTGTAATTGATTAATTCACTGCAATTCTTTCAACCATTTTCATAAGGACATTTAACTAAAAATAAACTTGTAAATATTGTTAACATGTGAACTGAGGTTGACTGTATTTCAGATATAGCAAAAACACTTTAATAACAGGGTTCATTTGGTCAGTTTGACACATTATAGCTGTCATATTCTTTAAAACTGAACAGCTTACGAAGGCCATTTTGAGCTACCTGAAGTTAAGAAGTCAATTAAAAAAAATAATCCTGTGTGTAACAATGGCAATGGGGTTTAACAATTCAAGAATGGTGTTTAACAATGAATTTGGTACAAATACGTGGGCATTGTGGATATAATTCACTGACTGTTAGCTTTATTTAGGAGGGACATTTAACGTAGATAGCTAATATTGGAACTTTGTGCATTTGTCATAAACCTAACAGGGGTAAAAAGGGTTATTTTTTTTGTTTATGCAAAAATGAGCACAAAAATTTTATCCAAGGTAGTCCGTAAACTAATACATCCGGTGGAAGTAATGGACTCCATTCACCTGGTGGGGATTTGGACAGTTACTTGGGAACAAAGAAAACGTAAAAAAGATGAAGGATAAAACTAAGAATTCGATTTGTGTAAAAGCGTATTAATCTGCGACTGACTGCATTTAAATGATCATTTATTAATGTGCCACAGTGTTTTTGCAGAGACATCCATATATAAATAAATGTTCCTTTGAAGAGGCAACAAAATATAACAGACTTTTCTTTTTTAAACACAACAAAAGCCTATAAGATTTGGAGATACCTTCAACACATCTTAAACAAATTACAAAACAATGACAGGAACTAGCTCTGAAACAAGATTCAGATCCACACCAGCAATTTAGCAAACGTTCTAAAAGAGGAAGAATACAAAATGTATCAATGGTTTTTGACAGATGAACTTGGAAGGGCCTCACTTTCAATTAACAATTACCTCTCGACTAGATAGCTTGCTCTTTAGTTGAATTGTAAGACGTTCGTCTATGAACCGTATGATTTGCGGTTCACATCCAGTTCTTGCCTTCCATTTAATTCAATTGGCCGAGAGGCCAATTCATTATGCTAGCATCACCCACTTTTTGATCAGTGTAAACATATTTTAATTGCTAGTGACAAATACTTATATAAATTAACACCAGCAAGTTTTTCTTTGATTCATTTATGTATTTTTCTTATCTTAATATAGACTGACACACTGAGTGATAGAAAACATCTTTATCTGGCATTTTGTACTCATAAAATTGTCTTTCTGACTGCTTCATTATTATTAAAAAAAAAAAAAAAAATCATTATAAATCAGTCAAACCAGACACTGCACCATACTTGTGCTTTTGTTCACAAAGTTCAATATAATTTGTGGAATAATACTTTCAATTTTCTGCAAATCAGAAGGATTAGTTTTCCAGACAGATTAAAGAATTCTGAAATATTAAGATATTCAAAAATGTTCTTAGCAATCACTTTGTTTTACTGCTTTTGTTATGCGCATTATTTATCCATTCAGTGTTTGAGACTACTGTAATTGAATTTTTGAAATCATGGAAGATGTAAAATGCATTGTCTCACTAATTCCTTTTTATTTTTCAACTGTTTGTCCTTTCAAGGTCATTTCTGGAAATGCGTTATTTTAATATTCATCTTCTTTCCCTTGGTGTTGGTCATAAATGGTCATAAATTTAAGACACACCGACCACATCTATAATATTCTAAGAAATGTATCAACAAGTAATATTTCGTTGATTATGGTTTAATGACACCTGTGGAACTATTATATATATATATATATATATATATATATATATATATATATATATATATATATATATATCTTAATCCACCATCTATTATCTTAATCCACCATCACTATTATCTTAATCCACCATCACTAAAGAAAAGTTATAAAAAATCAGTGCTCTAAGGATATTGATGAATACTGTATTACTTCAATTTGGCCAGGAAGCGTAAGATGAGCGGGGAAGGTCTCTTTGACAGTGGAGCCATGTTCAGGGCCCTCGTCCGTTCTCGGATTAATTTAGAGCACTCCCACGCGGAGTCTGCTGGCGACATGGCATCGTTTGTCGACCAGTGGACTCTAGGGGGCGTGCTCTGTACCACCTCCCTGTTTTCTTTGAATATTTAATTTGCAGTCCTTTTACCAGTTTTTTTGTTATAATTAGTTAAATGCCTACCTACTTAGCATCCTCTATTACGAGGATGCTAATTTGAATTTTTTTCTCCAGTCGTCGCAAATGACGGCTGGAGGTGACGATTGCCTATTTAGGCATTTAAATAGGACTACTACTACTACTCGAGTCAGTGGCTCACATTTATTTTCTTTGTGCCAGGCTGCAGCCGTTCTTCTTGCTTTTGAAGAACCTTCTGCTGCAGTTCTGGCTGCATTTCTCCCCCACCCTCCTCATCTTTGGGCACCCTGTTCGTGGCTCCTACAAAAAGAAAGACCTCCTCGTCAATCTGCTCCTGGCTCTTGCTAAACTGGCCATTTACAAGACCAGGAAGCAGAAGATGAGCGGGGAAGGTCTCTTTGACTGCGGAGCCATGTTCAGGGCCCTCATCCGTTCTCGGATTCATTTAGAGCACGCCCACGCGGAGTCTGCTGGCGACATGACGGCTGGAGGTGACGACTGCCTATTTAGGCATTTAAATAGGACTACTACTACTAATAATAATAATATGCACTTGATCTTACTCAAACAGCTGTGACACTTTATCAGCAGCAGTATCCCACGCTGCCATCATGTTAGCAGTGGCTAAGTGTAGTGTATCCAAAAGATTGATGTCATACAAATAGTCTAACCAGACAGAATAAAAGAAGATATACGACTCCACCCAACCCTAGTTTTCTTGGCTAACAATAATTTATATATTGCAACAGGTCGCCAACATTTCTGGAGCAAAACAGGGATTTATGGGTGTTATTCGCCAAATATTTTGTTTGCAAATATTTATGGCTTTACAATAACCCACAGTATGTTGGAATGAGCCAGTGGCATAAAATCTTAGTACAGCTTAGTTCTACATGCAAACAGTGTGCTCTCTGCATGTCTGCTTCCAGGTCAGCCTGAAGCAGTTGACAGATGTCAGTGATTGTTTGTATGTTGAGGCAAAATTGCTGCATACATTGTTTGTCAGACAGGCTCAGAAAAGTCAGATGACTTTTAAATATTTGGTGACGTCTCTTCCTCCTGACTTGCCGGGTGGGCACTAAAACATGGATCTCACACTAAAAATTCTGCATATACAGTGCTGAGAAAAAGTTTGTGAACCCTAATGATAATTATGGAAATTCCATAGTTTTACCATGGTAGCCTTTTGGTAGGTTTTATCAGCCTAATTAAGGGGATAATTAGAATCAGATGTTTAAATATTTAGGTAGATATTCAGGTGTGAGTTTGGGAGGCCCCATCCTATGTAAAGATCAGAAACTTTGTGGGTATGGTCTTCACCATACAGGTGTGTGGAAACACGTCATGCCACGATTAAAAGAAAGCTCTGAGGACCTTAAAAAAAACTGCTGTTGATGCTCATCAGTCTAGAAAGGGTTACAAAACCATTTCTAAGGATTTGGGACTCCACCAATCCACTGTCAGACAAATGGAGAAAGTTCAAGATCACAGTCTACCCAGGAGCGCTCATCCTACCAAAATCTCTCCAAGAACAAACCGGAAAATCATCAAGGAAGTCACAAAGAACCCCAGAGTAACATCCAAGGATCTGCAGACCACTCTAGCCTTGGTTAATGTGAGTGTTCATGACTCAACTATCAGAAAAAGACTGAGCAAGAATGATGTTCATGGAAGGATAGCCAGGAGGAAACCACTACTCTCTAAAAAGATCACTGCTGCCCATCTGAAGTTCGCCAAAGAGCACATAGATGATTCACAAGACTTCTGGAACAATGTTGTCTGGACAGACGAGTCAAAGGTAGAACTTTTTGGCCTCAATGAGAAATGTTATGTTTGGCGAAAACTAAACACTGTGTTCGAACAGAAGAACTTCATCCCAAACGTCAGGCATGGTGGGAGTGTGATGGTTTGGGGCTGCTTACCTGCCTCAGTACCTGGGCGGTTTGCCATCATTGACACAACCATGAATTCTGCATTGTATCAGAAGATTCTACAGGAGAATGTCAGTGTCAATGCTGAACCAAAAGTCGGTCATACAGAAAGACAATGATCCTAAACATACAAACAAATTTACAAAAGAATGACTGCAGAAGAAGAAATTCTGCGTTTTAGAATGGCCTAGTCAAAGTCTGGACCTAAACCCCATCAAAATGTTGTGGCTGAACCTGAAGCGAGCTGTCCATGCAAGGAAGTTCTCAAATGTCACCGAGTTCAAACAGTTCTGTAAAGAGGAAGAGGCCAAAATTCCTCAAAACCGATGTGAGAGATTGACTAACATTTACAGGAAATGCTTAGTTGAAGTCATTACTGCTCAAGGGGGGTGCCACCAGTTACTGAATCTAAAGGTTCACATACTTTTACACACATGGATATTGAATGTTGAATCATTTGTGGATAAATAAATGTTGAAAAAGTATCATGTTTTTTGTGATTAATCAGGTTATCTTTATCTATTATTAGGGCTTAGATTAAGATCTAAGAACATTTTAGGTTTGAAACATGTGAAATATCTGAAAATCCTAAGGGGTTCACAAACTTTTTCTCAGCACTGTAACTGGGTGTTAAGAACTGAAGACAACATGAGCAGGCCAGTTTCTTTGAGCTCTTATATAAAACTTTGAACAATTTGAACTTGCTGGGATTCTGACCCAGAGCCAGTAGCTCAATCCTCAGTTTACAGCTTATGCAGATTGTTCTACATGGTTAAAATCAGCCAATTTATTTATTTATTTATCACAGTGCAAGAGTTAAACTGTACTTTACTGGGTCGACCCTTGTATCTGTGTTGGGAATAATGGTGGCAGCACATCACCTTTTTGGTGTCAGTGAGCGATGCCGTCTGGTGTGAAAAGTCTAGGGAAACTGTAGTATGTTGTACTGGTTAGTGTCTTGTTTACAATGGTATACATATTGTCTTGACTCAAACAATAATGAAAATTAGTGTTGTGAATGTGGTAGGCTATTTTTCATTTTTATTGTCTTCAATGAGATATTTCTAATTTCCTGTTTTATTGTAGTATGCAGGGCTGTCTACCTGTATTAAACTGTAAGAATGTTCTGTCTTCTTTTACCTCAAATATGTCTGGCATTATTAACATCAACAAAAAAACTCAGGCCTACTACCATCAAAGTTTTACTCAACCCCAAGCTCCTTTAACGTATTATGGGGCTATATATGGGCAATATCCAGACTCCATCTAAAATGTGCAATGCAATGGAAGGACTGCTGTTTGACTTAATAGTGGAGAATGCAAGTTGGAAGAGATGCTTTGAAAACAACATTCCTGTAAATATAAAGTTGTACAATAACTTAAAATTGCTAATTAATACCTGAATATGTTGATGATCAAGAATTGAATGCTATGGTCACAGAACATATAAAAGGTAATAGCTCCGTAAGTTAATTCCTAAAGAGTCTGCTAACTCAAATGTTTGCTGAAATAGAAAAATGTAAGCGTATTCATATAAATGTTTTGTATACTTGTGTGTCAGATGTCTTTTTTATCACATTGACCGTGGTTCACGAGCCGCTGTAGTATTGGTTGTTCAAGACACAGTGTTGTATTTAATTGATACCCATGAATGTTTGTGTCAAAAGTTGATAAAATTTTCTAAACTGTGAATAAAGACCTTTGGGACCTCAATCTCTCTGTATTTGCTTTAAAGAGCCCTTGGTGCTGAGGGTAGTGATGCTGACAGTGTGTTAACAGAGTGGTTATCAGAACAAGATAACTCTCGTTCACCTTACAAAATGGCCTGCCCTGGCTTTTCTGTTCTGTACCATATCACGGATAGCTATGGCTGTGTTACCTGTTTAGCAGTGTGGGCAGTAATCCTTACACTATCAGTGTACTACAGTGGACATTTTGAAAAGAGCTTTAAAACAGACTTTAAAGTTGTATAAAAAGTTATCAGGATGTTAACAATGAAAAGAAAAATTACAAGTACATTATTTAAACAGTTATAGCAACATATGGGGAAGTGTAAAGCTGTATATTTCAGAACCCCGTTACTTACTCTTTAAGCAACAGAACACAGACAAGTACTAACAAACCAACTCCCCAAAAGAAAACTATAAAAAATATTTTAAATCATAACGCTGGTTCACCACATGTCTCGAAAATGTGTGAAATCCGAAATGGATTTCTTTACATTCCCTATATCCAAACAAGTATAGAGAAAAGCTTAACTGTGGAAATTCCTCCACTGGCTGCCCTTTCTCATACAGCACCACTAGAACTGTATATAGCTGGGAATGGTGAAGATAATCTTAACTTGAATAACACTATTTTTGGCTGAAATACAAGAATGTAAATGTATTCAAAGGCTGATGGCACCAATTTAGAAAATGCTAGTGAGGACTTTTAGGACACCTGAACTGATATTTTTGCTTAAATTTTTTCTAAAAAGCATATTTGTCAAAAAAAAAAAAATCAAGTATCCTCTGAGGTAGAAATAGGACGTGCTCAAGCCCTGATGACCTTTAATATCAAATACCCTATTGAAAGATTGGTCATGAAAGTTTTTAATGTGGCTAGAGGTATTAGAGTCCATAATCAGGAACATTTTTTTTCTTGGCCAGCTACAAAAGTTTGTGGTTATTGGTTTAATGGATAATGAAGCTTTTAGTGGCAACTATGGAAAAATACATGTCAAACAAACCATACTGTTGCCAGTCTGTTGAGAAGCTAATCGACCTGAGGCATGGGGTATGCATCGAACTTGGCAATAGCATTTACCTTACTGAAATCAACACAGAAGCGACTGGTGCCTTCCTTGTCGACTTTCTGGGATCTGGTAAGGTCTGCTATAGAATATTCAAGAAGTTTAGTTTTATCAGGCAATTCAGAAAATAAACATCACTAAACTCCTCAATTAGCTCGTGCAGCTCTCTTTGCTGATCTGGAAGTAACTGTTCCCCCCATAGGAATGTCTCTGGTGCTAGGGGGCTCTAGACAGGGTCCTAAATCATTCTATACTTCACCTAGGGCTATAAATAAGGCCTCCCTTGCCTGCTAGGGCTTCAACAAATTAACATGATAAATTTTGCGCTCATTTTGGCGATTGGGCTGCTTAATTTCATAATTTACCTTTCCTATAGCCCGAATCATCTCACATGGCCCCTGCCATTTAGCACACAATTTTGATTCTGACATGGTGAGCAGCAACAGTACTTTGTCTCCTGGCCAAAAGGTTTGAATCTGTGCATTTTTATGTACTGTGCTTTTGCCGTTGCTGAGACGATTTTAGACTGTCCTGGACCAATCGACCAATCAAATACAAGTGATCTCTGAGTAGGAGCACATGCTTGATTACATTTTGGACAAGCCATTTTTACATAGTAACCATGACCCTATGTGCACTCTATAAGGAGTTATAGAGTTAGGAAAGGTCAGAGGTCATGGGCAATGCCATTTTTTTATAGTGCAAAAATAGGTTAGGTACATAAGGGAAAGTTATTTACACACCTGTACTTCTATGGACGAATAAAGCACATTTGGATAACCTCTTTGCTAATTAACATAAAACAATGATCTTAAGCACACTTAAGCAAACTAAGAATACAAATAATTCTTATCTTGCCAATGGGACTGCTTTTCGTTTACAGATAAATTATTACTAATATTATATATTTCCATTTAAAACAACAACTATTAATTGAACTTTCCTATCTTTTCCCTATACCGTCTCCTCTTCCACATAGAAAGGAAAATGTATTTTCCTGCATCATGATTAACATGCAAGGCAATTTACACTCCACAGGCCAGGAAGGATTTGGCAGGATGTTGAGTCTGCCCGGGTGCATTGTGGACTCTGTAGTTTCTTAAGCACTTTATATCAGTGCTAGCATGCAAGTATTTCAAGAAATATAGGTATATCTACAGTCTTTTGAGCGAAAAAAAGCTAGGTTGTTAAATATTGAACCAGAACGTTTGTGTTTGATATGGATTTTCTAAATGTTTATTACTAATAAAATAAACAGAGCCGTTTATATGTAGGTGGCAGTCTTGCTTATCATTTTGTTCACAGTGGTGGACACCCGCAATGTCATAGACAAAAAACAACCTAAATGTTTAATACATTGGAAATTCAATCTGAGCAGCTTGAATGTATTACTTTGCAAAAAAAAAAAAAAAAAAAAGCAGTAAAAAAAAGAACTTAAACCTGGATTTTTTTTTTATCTGAACTGTGTACATAGTTGTGTCCTACTTTTCGAAACCAAAAAATCTGAATTCATATTAATCACTGCTTGCTCTGCCTAAACCATTTTAACACAGAATGGAGTTCTTGTTCATGATTTCAGAGTTGTTTTAGTGTAATGATTTTAACATGGTTTTAACTGTTACAACTGTTTTTAAATGGTTTCTGTTGTACTCTTTGCATATATGAACAGCCAGACACTACACAGAGGTAACCACGGTACACAATCACATTTAAGGAATATCCAGCCATGCGGCTTTCTATAATATTGTATGACTTATTCTGGTTTTGTTCTTGATCTTTTAGCTTGACCAATTAACGTACACTACATATTACACTACATATTCTCGTGGGTTTCAACATGAATCATATACAGAGTAAAGCCTCATTCCAATGAACACTTTCAAAGAAATTGTAAACTGCATCTGCAATGGGTTGCTCAGACTTTAGTTTAAATCAAAGCTATAACTGTCAAATATATTCCCTTAATATATTGATGTACAGCCCTAAAGACAAAAGTAATTAAGTCGGTTTCATTGTGCAATCAATGATTTGCATCACTTGAGGACCATTGAAAGAGACCAATAATGGTTATAAAGACAAAAAAGGGATTACATTTACCGATCTTTTTTTCTTCTTTTTTCTAATGGGTCACACAATTTTTTTTTTCAGAATTTCTGTGAATAAGTTAAAATATTAGCCAGTAATATAACTTTTAACAAAATACATTCTAAGGAATTCAACTTTTTTTTTTTTTTTGCTGTGAGATTCTGCTTTGATTGTAATAATTGGTAGTTCTATTTGAATTTGTTTTGCAGTCAAATTACCTGATTTCGTTGTTATCAGCCTATATAGAATTCCAACATAAAGGATTATTACTCCATACAAATAGCCCAATAGGTATATCTATAAGGAGGACCTCTTTCCATGTTTTAAGTCTTTAAATATCTCACATATTAGAAGTTAATAAACAGAAGATCCAAACACCTACAGCTGTTGTATCTCTAAAACAGCTGATGTCTGGACAGATACTGTACATACCTGTCTGTCTAACAGTCCTAGCATCTTTACACTGGCTTCCTGTCTGGTTTTGGATAGATTTCAAAGTGCTGCTTTTCACCTATAAGGCTTTAAATGGCCTTGCTCCAGCTTCTTAAATGATCTTTTAACCTCATATGCTCACTCCGATCACAGGATGCGAGGTTACTTACTATTCCCACAAAAAAAAAAAAACAGATAGTAAAGCATACAGATATAAAGCCCCTAACTTATGCAATGGTATGTATAGCCCTGTAAGGAAACCTATCACTGTTGCTACCTTTAAAACTAGATTAATAACAGATTTTTATAATCTGTCTTAAATAACAATGTTTTCTTACCCTTTCTGGTTTGTTTTTACTGTTTTATTTTGTTTTTATTCTGTTCATTTTTACTGTTTATTATTACTGTTTGCTCTGTCTGATTTATTATTATTCAGTGGCGACCCACGCATGTAATGCTTCCCCCTGTTGCACCATGTAAAGATTTATCGTGAAAGACGCTATATAAAAATAAAGATTGATTGAAGTGCATTTTTCACGATTGCTCTTTCTAAATTAAGTTAATTTGTTTTTGTTCAAACCTGTTCATTAATTTGGATTTAAGGATTCTATTTTTGAATCCTTCAAAATGTAGTCTTTCAGTAAAAAATATCAAACGCTTGTATTGTTTACTTCTTCTTCCACTGGGCACTCTATTCACTGTTTTTCTACAACTCCCACAATTTGGGAAAATCACAGGTTTATTCCTAAATACCATCCAGGTAGTTTAATATTCTACATGCTCTTATGTTTTATGTAATTTAAAGATGCCTCAGAGCCTCAATAATTGGGGAAGCTACTCAGTGATTGCTTATGATCATTAAAACCAACAGAAGCCTGGCATTCAAACAGCACCCATCAGTAACATGATCTTCTGAGGCTTTTGTTACATCCATTAACATAAAATCTATGGAATATGGACTATGGGCTAATCCCAGATGTGAATTACTGTAGCCTACTGTAAATGGTCTAGCCTAAATCCTAAAAGTACATGTTGTGCAAAAAACATGAAATCGGAATATAATAGTTTAAACAGTTAAATTCAACAAGTGTTAATACTTAGGACTTCAGATTTCTCTATCTATTTTACAGATATGATGGGAAGTAGCTGCAAAACAGTAACTAAAATGTTAAGTCACTTTGGTTTTTAATAAGGCTTGAAGAAATATGTATGCCACATGGGAATAAGACTGTCAAGAATGGAATACATAATTAAAGAACCTGTTTTAGATCTTGAGTGATATAATTCCCACTTTCTTATTTCACTGAATTCCAAACACCTTAACATATGCACTGGTAGATTTATATTTCTGTCAATTTAAATTTGTTTTAAAATAAGACGAAAGAAATTGTGTTTAAGACTTTGAGATTAAGAAAGCATTCTTTGAGTAAAAATGCCAGCAAATGACAGGCTACAGCAAATGACAGGCTACAGCACCGCAGAACGCAACATGCGAAACAATTTGTTCTTCAGGAACACTTCACAATATGGAATGCATGCTTGGAATTATTTTCACTAAATGACACTTCAAAGACAAAGCTTCTATCTTGTGAAGCTGTCAAACATGCAGGCCCTAAACATGAGATAAATGTGCAAATGATAGATGTGCTTATTTCATATTATTGTGTATTGTATTGTTAAGACTTATATATTTTTTTGTGTTTGATCTTCTGTTTATTGACTTCGAATGTGAGATATTTAAAGACCTACAGTACAAAAGGGAAAGAGCTTTTTAAATGTATGTTTTGAACCAGAGAGGATTTTCTTAAAATTGTACAGTGTGTAGGACTTTTTTTTTTTTTATCAGAAAAGTACTTAGAGACAAATATCAATCTGTTTTGGCCTTAATGAAAGAGAACTTTGCAAACCTAGCCACAATGTAAATGCTGACATTCCTGCCTTAAACAGGTTTAATACAATTTAGCACTGATTAACCTTATATCAGAACCATTTTTTAACTCATCTTAAAGACCACTGTTACAGTTATCATTATAATGTCATTCACCGGGCAAGAGATGGGGCTGGAGTGAAAGGTCGTTACTTGGAGAGGTAGTTTGAGGAGTCGCCTCAGGGGGTAGGATAGGAAAGAAAACAGGTTCCCAACCGACAGGGGGCGTTCTTGTCCAAAGGCGAGGGAGCGGCCTTGAAGGCAAGCTATTCAACAGCAACAGAAACTAGAAAAAACATAAAATAGATTGGCTTGGTGGAGCCCACGACTCTGTGGAGCGGTAGTCATGTAGGAGGAACAGGCTCTTGTGCTGAAGAACCTGGAAAAGGAGTGATAGGATAAGGAGCTGGAAATAGAGCCCAGTCTCATTTTGAGGAAGATAAAGGAGCTGCTAAAGAATAGAGTGTGTGGCCGGGGGTCCCTTCTGACTCAAGCAATGAGAACCACCCCCTCGGCGAAGGCGTAGATGGTGATGGCCATAGAGGTCAGGGAAGATTGGACCCCCGGCTCCCCACAGAACTCCACACCGGTGGGACAAACAATAGTTCTCATGCCAGTGCATAACATATATGAAAGGAGGAAAGACATACGAGACAAACAAGATGGATTCGATTTTTTTTTTTTTTTTTTTTACAGGACAAAAGAATGGGTAGAGTGAAATTATGTGTTCATCTAATGCACAGTGGAGAAGAGCCCCCCCCTCCCTTATTAGGGGGGAAAACCTCTGGTAGACCCGGCAGATTATGTAGCCCCCACTCCAGGCATGCTAACAATTTTTTGGTGAGCTGCAGCTATATCAGAAACAGATGTGCGTATGTAGGATTCTACTGCTGAGGAGGACCAGCGCCATAGTCTCTTAATTAGATACTTATTAATGTCGGCTTTTGCTGCTGATGTGGCTACTCTGATTCTAAATTTGTAGAGTGCTTGGGATATTGTTGTCACATGCACACTTTGACCAGTCTTGGCCATAAAAACAACATTGCCATGGGCCTCTTGGTAGCCATTCTGATCAGTCTCCTTCTTGCTCGGTCATCCAGTTTAGAGGGATGGCATGATCTAGGTAGGGTTTTGGTGGTGCCATACACCTTCCACTTCTTAATAATCATCTTGACCATGCTCCAAGGGATATTCAAGGCCTTTGATATTTTTTTATACCCATCGTCTGATCTGGGCCTTTCAACAACTTTGTCCCAGAGTTCTTTTGAAAGTGCCTTGGTGCTCATGGTTGAGTCTTTGCTTTGAAATGCACTACCCAGCAAACAGAACCTACAGGAACTGCTGAATTTATCCTGAAATCATGTGAATCACTACAATTTAATACAGGTGAAGTCACTTAACCCGGTGTGTGATTTTGAAGGCGATTGGTTACATCTGAGCTAACTTCGAATTTCTATTACAAGGGGGGTGGGCCTTATCCAACCAAGCTATTTCAGTTTTTATTTTTAATTCATTTGCTACAAATTTCTAAAATATGTTTTTCACTTGCAAGTTATGGGGAGAAAAACCAAAAACTATATATATATATATATATATATATATATTATATATATATATATATATATATATATATATATATATAAAATGCATTTTAATTCCAGGCTATAAGGCAACAAAAGGTGAACATTTTTAAAGGGGGTAGGGACTTTCTATAGGCACTGTATATATAAAGACACACAATACAAAATTTTATTTCAGCAGGGACATAATTTTAAAAAATCTAGATTATACTTTAACATTAAACCATTCATATTTTTGTATTTTATAAATATATTTAACACATTGTCCTGACAGACCTAGAGAGCAGCCTTACTTTCAATGTATTATTATTATTATTATTATTATAATATTATTATTATAATAATAATAATAATAATAATAATAATTAGTCATTTAGCAGAATCTTTTATCCAAAGCGACTTACAGAGACTAGGGAGCGAACTTTGTTTTAGTTGTAGTCAAAAGTTTACAAGAAATAGATGTCTACAATTATTTATTTCAGCACTTTTTTTTTTTTTTTTTTTTTGCAAAACTCCAAAAATGCTAATTCATACCCTTTCAATTATATATTTTTTTTCTATATCTCCCCATAGACATAATAAAATGTCTTAAGGCGCTTTACAAAATCTACTTTAAAAGCAAGAAAACGTCTAATTATAAGCCTGGTCAAACAAAAAAAAGTCATCAGTCTAATTTTAAACAAAGAGATTGTGGGAACACTCCTGATGTCTCTGTGAAAAGAGTTCTAAAGTTTAGGAGAGACACATCGAAAGGAGCCTGCATATTAAATATATGTTATATATTTTGCAATATATTTGAAGGTAGAAAATATATTTAAAAATATGTTGCATATACATTTCAATTTTATAAGGGTTTATTAAAGCCAAAGGGACTTGGTATAACTTTCTGTCGCTTTACATTTTCTGTAGACTGTTTTGTGTTTTTTGTTCCTTTGTTTTTCTTTTGCAAGTAAAAAATATATTTTTTTTTTTTTTTTTTTTACTTGAAACGATACACAGGATAATCTGGACGTACTCTTATCAAACACAGAAAACAAATTCAACCCGCCGCTATTGCTGTTACTAAAATGCAGTCACGCCTAATAAATAAAACTGAAAATGGGCAAAATAGGCATATTGTGATTATTGTTTATGCTTACCAGAACATTTATACTTCTAAAAAATCCAGAAAGATTGTGCTTCACTGATAAGTATTCAATTATATGATGAGTTGATGAGTAAAATCCGCTCAATTGAAATCATGAATGCGTACAGATGGAAGAAATTATAATCAGACTGCAACCTTTGAGCTTCTAAAAATAAAATGAAATATTTATCTTGAGTCGCCCCCATGGCCATTACAAGTACCTCAGTGAACCGCGTACCCCAGGTTGAAAACTTCTGCTGTACAGTATTATATTGTACCTATGTATGATACCAGAGTTCTTGCAGATTAAGTAATTTCAATGGATACCAGGAAACCAGCTGCTGTGTTATCTACTAAACCACCAACAGCAGTGATCTTTATACTTTTTGAAATCAATTAGAAAACATCAAACCAGTCAGCCTATAAGCTGAATGAGAGAGACCTGCTAAAACTTCCTAACCACTTACAGTTCAGTTACCTCCCTTTCTTACTTTTATTTCCTTGTGTTCTGGGTTTTGCACCGCTGGCTGGTTAAAGGAAATGTAAGTTCTAAATTGAGCCCATACAGTTGCTTTTTGTCCAAGTCCCAGAAGGCCAATTTTATTGTAAAGCATATCCAAGCCTGACAGCCAGAGACTGTTTGCACTGAGGTGGTGCAGAACAAAATGAGCTTTTCACAATATTTTTGCAGATGTTATAGGCCATTAACAGTATGAAACCTGATGACTGAAGCAATACATTTCTGAAAGATCTGGTTTCATGCTATACCTTTGCTTAATGAACGAAGGTTCACTTTTCTGACTGCTGTGCTGTTTCTTTTTGTTTTGTTTTACTGTATGAGACACTTAGCTTTCTTAAAAAAAAATCATTTCACAGTATTTATTGACTGTACCTTTGACAGGTACGTCATTTTATTTTAATTGTGCAATGTGACAATACTATAATTTAAAGATATTTGGTGAAACAGGCAATACATGAAAACACATTACACACTGTACACAATCCTTGACAATAACACAAGAACATTTCCTTGGTGCTTGCTTCCTCTCCCATGCATCTTGAAATTAAAATGAACATATTTAAATCCTGTTACAATCTACTGGAACATGTCTTTCTGGGTCTGTTGTGGGGTAAATACGATAAAAAATACACTTCAATTTATTGACTTCCTGGACCACCATACTTTGGCGTACATGTTGGAAACACGTGTTATTGCACAGGGGAGAGATTGAATTTCACTCCATGATAGATATTTTTGTCGTGTGAATTCACTGAGATGACATTTCAATTTAAAAGGCCGGATAAAGTTTTAATAGCAGCCAGAAATGGAAAAAAAAAACATCAAGGGAACTTGTAAAACCACTGTAAATCCGATGTATTTGACTTATAATCATATTGACAGAAACTGTTTGACAATGTGTGAGTGCTATAAATCACACATTAAATGTCACTCACACGCACAATTCGATCTGTTGATTTGTATAATGCATATTACGTAAACAAAAATTTGTAAAATCCGTTACCAAATCGTTATGTAGCAACTCTCCACGCTCCGCAGCAGTGTAAAGTATCCAAAGCAGCGGGCTCGCTGTACTGCTTCAGTAAATTTTGTACTGAATACCTAGTGTACAAGCCAATGTAAGAGGAGTGCTATGAAACATGCAAAATATACACTAACACTAAGAATTTTAATTTCGAAAACTGAGCACTGTCCGTCCCTCTCCGCTCCAGCTCGTATTAAAGCAAACCTTTAATTTATGGCCGTCTCGACAGCAAAGCGTTGTAGCATGTGTAAGGCATAAACTGTATTGGAAGAAAAGTCTCGAAACCCCTCTGCTGTTTGGGATTTTTTGTTAAATGCCCAGACGACCAAAAAAAAGTTGAATACAAACTGGAAGCGATTCATGTCACAGAGGGTTAACCAATCTCAGGGATCACTTGCCAAGCGTAAGTTTATATTATTATTAGTATTATTAATATTTTTACTAGTAGTAAAATGTGCTGTTTGGAACGATGACTGTTAAATAAAGCTTTGTCCGCTGCAATGCAAGTTTACTGTGTATATCGCCAGCAAGCTCAATTATGTGTAAATAAACAACGTGTTTTTATTTTTATTTAAATTATAAAAACATGATTACTGTTATAACGTATTTTTAAACTACATGTGAATGTTTTATTCCATTAATACGGATTACCTGTAAAATATTAGGATTTTCAATCAAACAAGTATTATGGTGACGTCACCAATAATTTATGCAAATGAATACCACCGAAAGTTCGATTAACTAGTTTATAACTTATTTAATATTATTCACGTTTCTTAGAGTACCTGTGATGAACTGAAAGTGAAAATAGACTTAATTCATTAGAAAATATGTTTCTTTTGTCATATTTTACAGCCTCTCCTATTGTTGTGATGAACTGTTTTGATGCACAAAGAAGTGTTCAACCAGGACAAGCTTCAGTGCACTACATTGTAAACATGGCTCGGTGACTGACATGATTCATTCATTCATTTCTGCAGTTGTCGCCCATATCTGCACGCGAATCAGTCGTTTGCACCCAGATATACAAATATCAAGGTTGAAGATAATAATACCAACACACTACAGTGGTACCTGTATGAGACATTAACGTTTGACTGCCCTACCTCTTCAGGCAGCAGGTGTATGGTTCAGACGAGAATGGCAGCCAGTTTGTTTTATCAACAGCCAGTGGATAAACCCACCACTAATTCTCTGTGATTGGTTGTAAACATGAAGGTTGACCGGTCAGTAATTCTCTAGATTTGCACGGCACTGTACAGCCACTTTTTAATGCTACTGGTTGTTCAACCTGTGTGAAAGCTTTTTTGTTGTGTTGTTAAACTTTGCGTTTATATTTTAACAGGTAAACATCTTAGTTGTCTTATTTATTAGTTAATTTCCTGGCAAGTTTGTAGTCAGTATTCCAAAACGGAGTTAGGTTTTGTTTTGATTAATGTTGTTATTAAAAAGAGCATGTCAGTGTATTTAAAAACTCAGTTTTCTGCGACAGCTTCCGGTATGTGTTAGCCATCTAACAAGAACAAACGAGCACAATTAGAAACGACGAAACAAACAAACAATAAACACTTACGGTACGTTTCTGGTTTTCCTTTTGGTTTGCTTGCAACCATAACAAAGAAACAGATCGCTTAGCCGCGTCCCCTTTTGTACCGTCAGTCACACCCCCTTGGTTAGCGAGTGCAACCGTTTCTCCTCCAGTCCGTGGTTACCACATCGCTTCCCTTCTGGGGCAATCAGTCAATCAATATTTATCTTATATAGCGGCTTTCATTGTGGACAGCTATCACAAAGCGTTTTATAAGATGCAGTAACAAGAAGAAAATCCATAATCCTTTAAATACAGAGAAATGCATAATACAGTTAAAAAAAAAAAAAGCATAATACATTAAATACAGTGGAAAGTGCATAGCACATGATAGTAGCATAATACATGAAATAGTATATTAAATACAGTGAAAAGTGCATAATACACGAAATAGTACATTAAATACAGTGGAAAGTGCATAACACGTGATAGTAACATAATACGTGAAATAGTAGCAGCAATACAGCAGCTAATAATGATAACTCTGTGTACCATGGCTCAACCCCCTTTCAAGATGGCCGACTTCCCCCTTTCCCTGGAATGAATGGTCAGCCCATCCAGTCTTGGGCACCCTGTTCCCTTTACACAGTGCCCTCACAGGTTGTGAAGGAGATTTATAACCAAAATTAATTCTTTCTCTGTCACACACACACACACACACACACACACACACAAACATATATATATGATGCTAAGTTAGATGCTGAAAAATTGTTCTGAAAAGATAATTTCCCGCTAGTGTTAATTTGGGTCAGATTGATTCTTGTACTACATCAACATACAATCTATTCCAGATTGGTTTTGTTACAAAGTTGTGGCAAACAACATATATTAATATTAATTTCACATAAAAGGTTATACATAAAGGGTTAACAAGGAGTAGAATCCAAATCAGAAATGATGAATACTGTATCATGTGATTAGAGCTGTCTTGTCTACAGTGCTGTGGCTAACAATTTCAATGTGGCGTGGTTTAATTGTATTATATTCATAAATAACTAATAGAGGCTTGGCAAGTATCAGACCATTTGTCTGGTTTATTTATAAACCTGTTAGTCCATGATATTTTTATATTGATTATTGCTTAAAATATTGCATTTATATAAATATTCCGGGGAAAATTGCAGCATACCAAATTTAAGTACCCTGCAATCAATAAGACATTACTGATTGCAGCATAAGACATTTGATTAGACATTTGATTTTTAAGTCTTCTTTACCTTACTGCCTGTGCCTGTTTTCTTCCTCCATCCCTATCACCAGCATATTTTAGCCATGATTTTATGGTGGCTTCAATTGCAGCGTCGATTGTATTAGCTTCTAGTGGATTTTTCCTCCCAGTTCTTGCACAAATGAGCATAATAATTATTAAAACATGTACAGTTTAAAGGCTTAATAAATCTAGCCCTTTGAAATGTATGCTAAATAAATGAAGCCATCCCTAAACAGTTATGCTTCTTAAAAAAAATACAATATATTGTAAATGTGTTACAAATGTAAAATTAAATATCCGTACTTACAGAACACATTTTTCAATTCATGGTTGGAGAAGGCACGCCTTTGTCCTTTTCCCTTCCAGTTTAACTTTGTTGCTAATCCTGTGCCTAATGTCCTCTTTAAAACTCTCCTGGTGGTTTCCAAGACTTCTTCCCCACCAGTGGTACTTAAAAATGAAGCCTATTGATTGAAGTAAGGGACTAGGAGCTCTTAAAAGAAACAAATCCCCTGGGCCAGATGAGCACTCGAAGAAATGAAAGGAGTTATTTACAAACCGCTAACCAAGATCATGCAACAGTCTCTTGACACAGGGGTTGTACCGACAGACTGGAGAATTGCAAACGTAACACCGATCCACAAAAAGGGAGACAAAACCGAACCAGGTAACTACAGACCAATAAGCCTAAATTCTATTACATGTGAACTTATGGAAACTATAATAAGATCCAAAATGGAAAATTTACCTACAGTGCCTATAGAAAGTCTACACCCCCTTGAACGTTTTTCACATTTTGTTGTGTCAGTGTCTCAGAGTTTCATGCATTGAAATATGTTAAGGGGAAAAAAGTTTTATATTAGATAATATATATATATATATATATATTATATATACACAAAATTAAATACAAAACTGAAAGATCATAATTGGACAAGTCACCACCCCTCGGAGTTAATACTTGGTGGAAGCACCTTTGGCAGCAATTACAGCTGTGAGTCTGTCGGGATAGGTCTCTACCAACTTTGAACACCTAGATTTGTCAATATTTGACCATTCTTCTTTACAGAACCTTTCAAGCTCTGTCAAGTTACTTGGGGATCGTTGATGGACATCAATCTTCAAGTCATGAAACAATTTTTCGATTGGATTTAGGTCGGGGCTCTGACTGGGCCACTCAACGACATTTACCTGTTTGTTCCTTAGCCATACCAGTGTAACTTTTGCTGTGTGCTTTGGGCTGTTGCCATGCTGAAAGGTGAACTTCTATCCCAGTTTCAGCTTTCTTGCAGATGGCAGCAGGTTTTCCTCAAGGACTCTGTACTTTGCTCCATTCATTTTCCCTTCTATCCTGATACGTGCCCCAGTCCCTGCCGATGAGAAACATCCCCAAAACATGATGCTGCCACCACCATGCTTCACAGTAGGGATGGTGTTCTTTGGGTGATGCGCTGTGTTGGGTTTGCGCCAAAGATAACGCTTTACATTTAGGCCAAAAAGTTCCATTTTAGTTTCATCAGACCACAAAACATTTTGCCACATGGCTACTTCATACTTCAAACATTTTAAACAACTTGTGTTCCACAGACCCATTTATATCCCATGTACCAATGACGATACACCAACATTAACACGCAACATATAACACTGAAATACAGACAGGGGTGGGCAACATTGCCACATTTTCCCCCCCTTGTGCGTAGCACACATGGTCTCAATGACCACCTCCCCCCTTAAAATCCCAAAAGTCTTGCTCAAAGTCCCGGGCCAAGAACGGGGACTTTAAGGGGTTCATGGGCGGCACTGTTGCCAGTAGCCAGGCTGCTACTGGCCATGCTGTCAGCAGACGTGCTGACAGTGGGGCGAGTCTCTTCTCCTGCTGTACCACTGGCAGCAGAAATGCTGCCAATGGCGAGGCTGTCAGCAGGCATGCTGACAGCTCCCAAACTGACTTCCAGCAATTCCAGCAGCGGAAAGGCTGCTGAGGAAGGTGGTCTCCTGACCTTTTCTCCCTTCTCAGCCGGCAGCTACCTCCTATGGGATTCCAGCCACAAGAACTCCTGCAGCAAAATTGCTGCGGGGGAAGGTGGTCTCCTGACCTCTCCCCCCTTCTTCATAGCCGGCAGCTCCCTCTGGCGGGGCTCCGGCCACACTGACCCCTGCGGCAAAGCAGAGCTGATGGCGAGCCATGGCGATGCAGAGCCGGCAGCCCCAGGCGAAGGCAGCAGCAGACCCTCGGGAGAAGAACTCGGGAGGGGAGCCTCTGGCCATAGAGGCGGTAGCAGCAGGAGCTCTGCTTCTCCCTCGTATCCTGCCACCGGTGGCTCCACAGAATATGGTGGAGACAGAGGCAGCCCCTGGTAATGCGGAGCGGCAGGCAACCCCAGGGGAAGCACGGCAGGCAACCCCAGGGGAAGCACGGCAGGCATCTTTGGGCGAAGCGAGGCAGGCATCCTTGGGCAAAGACGTGAAGTGAGTCAGGACAAGCTGGGGTGCGGGTTTTGGCCCTCTTCTCGGCCACTGTGGCTGGGCGGTTCTTCCTATGCAAGGGCTGCTGAGGGCCGCCAGCATCTAATCCTGGTCCTTCTGGTGAAGGGAGAGGCAGCTCCTGCTCCTCTTCCCCTGATGGTGATGGAGGCAGAGGCAGCTCCAACTCCTCTCCTCATGATGGTGGGGGAAGTGATACCAGCAGACATTCATCCACTGCTGGTGAAAAGGGACCCAGCGGGCATTCACCCACTGCTGGTGGAAAGGGACCCAGCAGGCATTCACTCTCTGCTGGTGGAGGTGGCGGAGGCAGAGGCAGCTCCTGCGACGGAGGTGGGAGTGACGTGTAGTCTCCTGGCGACAGAGGTGGGAGCGGCGTGTAGTCTACCCTTGTTTCAGGGGACTGGTGCGGCTCTCTCTCACTTGCAGGGGACTGGTGCAGCCTCCCTCTCTTGCAGGGGACTGGTGCAGTTCTCCCTCTCTTGCAGGGGACTGGTGCGGCTCTCCCTCTCGCTCTCGGGGCGAAACCAGCAGGCAGTCTTCCCCTGCTGGTGGAGATGGGGACAGCAGGCATTCTTCCTTTGCTGGTGGCGGTGGAAACAGCAGGCATTTTTCCTCTGCCGGTTGAGGTAGAAAAAGCTGTGGATTTGGATTCCTGCGGTCCCCCCGTCTGGGCGCTGGATGCTCACGGTCCTCCCGTCTGGGTGCTGAATGCTCACAGTCCCCCCGTCTGGGCGCTGGATGCGCATGGTCCACCTGTCTGGGCGCTGGATGCGCATGGTCTACCCGTCTGGGTGCTGGACGCATAGGCTTCTCCCACTTGGGCATTGGTTCCCCATCTGCATATTGCTTGGGGCATAGGGCCAACGTGTACCCATATACCCCACAGCTGGGGCACAACTCTGCCGCGAGGTACCGGAAAAAGGCCTTCAAACCATTGTCTCTGACCTCCTCTTGCTGTTGCAGTTTTCCTCTCCCCCTTCTCCTTCTCCCCACCTTCCTCTCTTGGACCGGTTCCTCCTCCTCCTACTCATAGTGGCGGAAGGGACAGTTAGTGAACAGATGGTCCTGGTCGGAGAGGAGGCACCCCGGCGATGGCTTGTTATATCGCCGTCGATGTCTGGCCATTAGGCGACACTTCTCCTCCCTATCCTTCACCTCTTTACCTTCCTTCCATCCCATTTTATTTATTTAGTTATTTATTTGTAATCCAAATTTTTTTTTTTTTTCCCCAAAACTGTGGTTCCTGCTATGGTCTGCGTCTAGGAGGCACTGGTAATCCCGGTCTGACACCACGTGTCACAAAGATGGCTCCAGTGGGTGACGTCAGACCAGAAACAGGAACTGACTCAGAATACAGGTTTTGGAATGGTGAAGGCGCTGATGCGCAGTTTAATAATTAAACACACAGAAAATAAAAGGTTTGTAACAAAAATAGCACACGGCACATGAGGCCAAAATAAATAGACAAACAAAACAACTAGACACTAACAAAACAGGGTGGATGAACACTACACAAAACAAGTACGGTGCTGATGCTTCCAGCACTCGTAGCAATTGATATTAATAGTTACGCTTCTCTCTCTCTCTCTTGTTCTCCACTCCCGAACACACAACCCCGACTGAGTGAAAACATGCTGCTTTTATGCAGCTGTACCAAGACTCGATTGCTAATCAATCATTTAATTGGAGTTGCGGTACAACTGCACGTGAATTAATAAAGTGCAATTCCCCTTGCTCACATATTATTACATTTTACCTGCACGTGAAGTGCTGTGCAATCCTCGTGCCTAAATACAAATATACAATTTAAACAACTCGTGTTCTACAGACCCGTTTATATCCAGTTTACTAATGACTATGCACCAACATTAACACGCAACACGCAACATATAACACTGAAATACACACAGGCGTGGGCAACATTGCCACAGCACTGTATATGGTAACAGTATCCCGGGAGACAGTCAGCATGGTTTTAGGAAAGGGAAATTGTGTCTGACTAATCTGCTTGATTCTTTTGAGACAATGGATAATTGCAAAGCATGTGACATGGTGTGGCAGGAAATGGCTGAGCGGTGACGTCAGGTCAGAAGGTGGAACAAAAACACAGAGGTAACTGCAGTTCAACGGCGCGGCGTGCACCGTTTATTAAATAACACAAAAATAAATAAAATATTTAAACAAAAATAAACACTGCTCACAGCACAAAAAATAAAGGTTCAAACCTCAGACACTCAGGTCTGGGTGGGCAGTAGCTTTCACGCCACTTTTTTGTTTAGTTTATTTTTGTTTTGTTTTGTTTTGTTTTGTTTTGTTTTAAATATCCTCTTGCTCGCTCTCCTTCGTACACCCACCTAGAGCAGAGAGAGCTACAGGCTTAAATACCGTGGCCGAGGGGTTTAACTAGTTTGTAATTATTCTATTACCCCTTGGCCACAATCTGCACGAGTTCATTAATTTGTTTGACTGCCGGCTAGTTTAACAACGCACTAGTCAACAGCCACACATTAACACAAGATTTTTAAAAAACAAATACACGGCAGGTTGCCGTTATCAATATATATATATATATAAACAAATAAATAAATCATAACTTAAAATAAACAAACACCTATAAATAGCAGGGCTTTCCTACCGCCTTACTACACATGGTTTAGTTAGATTTCCGGAAAGCTTTTAACAAAGTCCTGCTTAAAATATTAATTCTCAAAATAAACGCAGTAGGGGTTCAAGGAAATGCATGCACATGGAATAGGGAGTGGTTAACATGTAGAAAACAGTAAGTATCGATTAGAGGAGAAACCTCAGAATGGAGCGAGGTAACCAGTGGAGTACCACAGGGGTCAGTATTAGGTCCTCTGCTCTTCCTAATCTACATTAATGACTTAGATTCTGGTATAGTAGGCAAACTTGTTAAATTTGCAGACGACACAAAAATAGGAGTGGCAAACACCATTGCAGCAGCAAATGTTATGCAAAATGATCTAGACAGCATTCAGAACTGGGCAGACACATGGCAAATGATATTTAATAGAGAAAAGTGTAAGGTACTGCACGCAGGCAATACAAATGCGCATTATAAATATAGTGTGGAAAATTCTGAAATTGAAGAAGAAATCTATGAAAAAGACCTAGGAGTTTATGTTGACAATGTGGGGAAGCTATAAAAAAGGCCAACAAGATGCTCAGATATATGGTGAAAAGTGTTAGATTTAAATCAAGGGAAGTAATGTTAATATTTTACAATCTATTAGTAAGACCTCATCTAGAATATTGTGTTCAGTTCTGGTCACCTTGCTACAAAAAGGATGTTGCTGCTCTGGAAGAGTGACCAGAATCATTTTGAGTTTAAAAGGCATGTCATATGTAGACAGGGTTAACACTTGAACCACTGCGAGATTAATTGAGATTTAAAATGTAAACAAATCTGTGCACTGTCAATGCAATGCAGTTGTCTAGAAAAAAAAAAAAAAAGCAACAAAGACAATAACGAAATAAAAAAAAGACAACCGCATTGCATTCACAAACGCAGATTTGTTTACATTTTAAACCCTAACCCGTCAGAATAATTACTGTGGCGGTTCTAGTGTTAAATGAATCTGTTCAGTCTTGAATAAAGACGACTATGGTGATCTGATTCAAGCATTCCATTGACAATGTTGACCCAAGGGACTTTTTTTTTTTTGAAGGGGCATTCAGAACAGAAAATAGGAGGCACATTTTTTACAGAGAGAATCGTGGGAATCTGGAACCAACTCCCCAGTAATGTTTTTGAAGCTGACATCCTGGGATCCTTCAAGAAGCTGCTTCATGAGATTCTGGGATCAATAAGCTACTAACAACCAAACGAGCAAGATGGGCCAAATGGCCTCCTCTTGTTTGTAAACTTTCTTTAAAAAATACTTAATACAATCAGTATAAATGTGTTCTTATTTATGAAGTAATACCAATTGCTAAACTAAGCACAACTGATTATTATTAAATAATACACAAATATATATTGCATAATGTATTATTGATAATTAACATTTTAGATTTTAAACTTCCATAACATTTCAATATTATAAAAAAGAAAAAAAAGGCATCATTTAAATTAATACATTCTGTCAGTTATTCATAACTATCAACATTTGGTCTTTAGACTTTACTTTCAATATACACTAAATGTTTATTTTTATTTTTATTGAAGTCTTCCTTGATGGGTGCATTATATTTATATAACAATTCAGTTCTTGGATAGAATACTTTCATTCAATACTCACAAGTTGTTTTTTCATTTTGCTGTTATTTATTAGTCTTTCCTCCAAGGACTCCAAAGAAGGGATGTCCATAATAGGCAGTATCACCTCTTCGGGCATTTCATCCACATTCATTCTGTTCTGCGTCTGAGTATGATTTATTATTTGATTTAATAATCTGGTGTTGTGGTCAACCTTTTCCTCTATGTCCACCAGAATCTTAATTATATACCTTTTTACAGCTGCAAAAAGAAACAAGTATTTTTCCAGTTATGTAAAACATTCAGAAAAAAATAGTGTATCAATTTAAATCATTCATACAAAGAACTGCATAGCTAAATTATATAAAGAGAGTAATGTGTTTTAGCCTAGTAGCACAATTGATGACAGACAAAAGTTTTTGTCTAAATAAGATCACTGCTCGATCAAACTACCTACCAGAATTAAGCCTAGCCTATCTCACCCCTCCCATAACCATATAATTAAATTAATTGGGCCTTGAGTGTTTAATGTTTTGAGTAAATTAATTATAACTAACATGTTCCAGGCAGATCTGTTGTTGAGGTCCTCATAAGAGTGTATAATAGAGGCCATATCTCTGTAGTGCTCCAGGGCTGGCGAGGGGTCAATTGCTAAAACCCTCCTCACAGGAGCTATAGGAGGAAGCAGATGTGGAGGTGGAGTTAGTGACACTACAAACTCATCCTCAGTAATTAAAACTGGAACTGCCGCGGTTATACTCATACTGCACCCTAAGTAGCACAATCCACACAGACATAACGCTTCTCAGCTTTTTCTGTGCATTTACTGTATACTGCTCTTTCACATTGGGCACATGTATCAGAAGTTTGATTTTTTATTGCATTTAGCTACCTGGCATTGTTTTCTCTTGCATATGTCACTTGGTGCAGCGCAGAATCCAGGTTGAGCTGCAGCAGCCTGCTGCTTTGCAGTTTTCTGATCTAAATGTTCCTGTGAAAGTGCTGTAGCTAGCTTCAAGATGAAATCTTGCCTACTGATATTTTTCCCGGTACATTCCTTGTACGGAAACGAAGGAATTGATGGCTGCCAGGTCCAGTACATTGTAAAATACAACAACTGGCCACCGGCATGAACTGGCTTTTACTGAGTACTGACGTGCCATCTGGTCAAAACGTCCACTCCGTACTTTGTCATTGTAGAAATCCACAGTCTGTGGTGCAGCATTTGCATAACAATCAATAAATGAAAATCTCTGAGGGTGCTATCTGTTGCATTTTGCATATGGCGTGGAGCCTGAGGTTTCAGTCAAAACAATTTGTGCAGCCCATCTTCCCACATCCTCAACACCAGGATTTATAATTTCCCAAATAGTGCCATCCTTCCCAGTCTCATGAATGCCTGTTTGTGCTGGCGATGCAGCTGGAGTCGCTGTCCTTGATACTGCTGCGGGTGAAGCGCTTGGCATGGCGGGGATGCCAACAGCTGCTGAGCAGGTGATACAGGCAAAGCCTCTGGCACTGCTGAGGATTCACCAGGACTGCTGCTTCTGCCTCTTCTGTGCCCGGGGAGCCCTTTTTCTGGTTGTGGCACAATCATTGGCACCTTCCTCGCTCTCACTGGTGGAACTGCCTGTTTCACAAATTCAGGATTCATCGCTGTCATGATCACTCACATTCTCTGCATTAGAATCATTTTTGGACAAAGCGGTAAGCATATCAGTTGCTTCTTGAGTGCATCTTCTTTGAGTCAATTTGAGTTTCAGCCTAGTCTCTGTCAGTGTGCCTGTGAGAGTAAAAGAGTAATATTATACAACAGCAGGCTATATATGCTCACATAGCCAGCCAGACACAAATTCTCCAAGGAATTGCTAAGATTACATTAGATCTTTGGATAACACATGTATGGAGCCTTTCAGATGTCAAAGTACAGTTGCACTGATGAGCCCCAAACAGGGCGAAACATGTCTGCAGATACTGCAGTTTGACTTTTAACAAGCTGTGAATGACGTTAGGTGACTTTCACATGATGTGATTGGCTCTTGTAATGCTTAAATTTGCATATTTCCTGATTACCCATTGTTCTCTCTCTCAATTCAATTAAATTCAATGGTGCTTTATTGGCATTACTAATAATTAGCAGTGTTGTTTAAACAATATATCATGTAAACATTCTGAACATTCATTTACAAAATAAAATAAATTGCTAATTGCAAAAATAAGTAAATAAATAACATAACAATGACCATAGATAAATAAAATGTAACACTGAACTTTGGTTAACCCCCCCCCCCAAGCTGTGCAGAGTGCTCACTGCGTGTCCCTCAGGCTGTGACAGGTGGCTGTCTATTGAGTAGCCAATGTAGCTGTGTGTCCCTCCCCAAGCAGGAGGGAGGTTGGTATTTTTTTAAAGAGTATGTCCCTTGTTTGGGAGTATTTGTTACATTGTAGGAGAAAGTGCATCTCTGTCATGACCTCTCCTGTCTTGCAGTGGCCATGCAGTCTATCTTCTCTGTACAGCCATGATTTTTTGTGCCAGCCGATTTCGATAGCCAGACTGTGGTCACTGAGCCTGTACTTGGTTAGGATCTGCCTCTGCTTTGTATCTCTAACATTGAAGAGATACTCTGCTAAGTTTCTTTTTAGGGCCCTATAGCAATCAAGTTTATTTTGGGATTTGGTATAATTTTCCTAGTGTTCCAGTTTTTTAATTGTTTTATAATTTGGTTTACTCTGATATTGCAGTGAGTCAGCAGTGCTGTCCTGAAGCTGGTTAGTGTTAATGGGGGTTGCTGCAGTGAGCTTCAGGACCAGTTGGCTGAGGGGACTCTTTTCTGGGCTTCTCTTTCTCTCTTAGTTCAAAGAGCCAAAGAGAATTGTTTTTCCTCTGTTATGTGTGCTGGATTATCAGTCATGCTGACTATCATTCACATATGGAGATTTTCTTTATGCATTTTAGGAGTTCCTCTTGCTAGGCCTGTTATTGCATTATGTGGCTGCATGTATTATATATAGATATAGAACGATTTCACTTATTTTAAGGTTTGTAGCCCCTTAAAATCAGACCCAGACACAAGAATTTGAAGTTTCTAATAGTACTTTTGTGCAGTTTTATTAATTACAGAAATCAAAAACCAAATAAAATACAACCAAAACAAAACCTAACTAGTTTTTGGAGCACTAACTAAACTGTACAGGAACCCAACTAACAAACAGGACAGCTAAGCTATTTACCTGTTAACCAAAACACCAAACAAACAAAAACACACAGTTTTTACAAAACACTATTTTCCAAAAGGCTACACACATCACCTTTCTTTCCCATATGCTTGGTGGGCTTTCCACATAGCAGATTGACTGCTTTCTTTAAATATGCTGTACTTGGCTGTAATTTACAATGATAGCCAGGTGCAGGGGATAATAAATAATCCCTGACCCTGCCTAGATCAGGCTGTCCTCCAAACTGGATGACCATGCAAGAAGGAGACTGATCAGAGAGGCTACCAAGAGGCCCATGGCAACTTTGCAAAAGCTACAGGCTTTTATGGCCAAGACTGGTCAAAGTGTGGTCAAAGTGTGCTAACCCTAACCCTAACCCTAACCCAACAATATCCCAAGAACTCCACAAATCTGGCCTGTATGGTAGGGTGGCAAAAGGAAGCCATTACTTAAGAAAGCCCACCTTGAAACCCGTTTTTAAGTATGCAAAATAACTCTCAGAAGATTCTGTATCCATGTGGCAAAAAGTTTTGTGGTCTGTCGAAACTAAAATTGAAATTTTTGGCCTAAATACAAAGCGTTATGTTATGGGGATGTTTGTCATCGGCAGGGACTGGGGCACTAGAAGGGAAAATGAATGGAGCAAAGTACAGAGAAGTCCTTGAGGAAAACCTGCTGCCCTCTGCAAGAAAGCTGAAACTGGGATGGAAGTTCACTTTTCAGCATGACAATGACCCAAAGCACACAGCCAAATCTACACTGGAGTGGCTAAGGAACAAAAAGGTAAATGTACTTGAGTGGCCCAGTCAGAGCCCTGACCTAAATCCAATCGAAAATTTGTGGCATGAGTTGAAGATTGCTGTCCATCAACGCTCCTCAAGTAACTTGATAGAGCTTGAACAGTTTTATAAAGGGGAGTGGTCAAATATTGCCAAACCTAGATGTGCAAAGTTGGTAGAGACATATCCCAACAGACTCAGAGCTGTAATGGCTGCCAAAGATGCTTCCACCAAGTATTAACTCAGGGGGTGGAGACTTATACCATTATGATCTTTCAGTTTTATATTTTTAATATATAATTTTTTTTCTCAATAAAAACTTTTTTCCCCTTAACAATGTGGAGTATGGTGTGTAGATAAGTGAAAAAAAAAATCCTAATTTAAATGCATGAAACTCTGAGGCACTGACACAACAAAATGTTAAAAAAGTTCAAGGGGGTATAGACTTTTTATAGGCACTGCACAGTGAGCACAACTGATAATGCACAAGAAAAAGCCAACTGGGAAATGCCAACAATTGTGACTGTTTAAAACATGCTTTCAAAAGTTCAGAACAAATTGATGCAATTGTAAGTGTTGCAATTGTCTGCAGCTTTAGTACATCTCATTATAATATTTGAGAATCCACATTTGCACTCTACGCCTGTTTTTTTGCAAATTTATGCAGGAACACACATAATTACATATTAATCTAAGGTTGAACAGCAAAGAAAAACTGCCGCTACAAAGCAATCCCTAAAAAGTTGCTAACAGAATTGCGCATGTTTTGTACTTTTCACCCTTGACTTCCGACTTGTTTGCAACAGGTTTGCGACTATTGCGACAGGCGCAACACTTTATTACATCTACCCCTAAGTGTTGTTCTGGTCAAAGCAGATATGTCGGGCGTAAACAGACAGTGTTGTGTTAAGAATACCCTATAAACATTCTGGGAGAATGTTTGGGAAAGGAGAAGAACAAAAACTGCTTTTGGAAATAGTCAGTTTTCGGATGGGGATGGTGCATTTTTATATTCCTATGTTTTTTTTTTTGTATTCTACGTTAACTTTTCTAGATTTTGTTTTCTAGAAACACCATTTTGCTATTTAATATTTCACTTTTTGATTTTATTTATTTATTATTATTATTATTATTATTATTATTATTATTATTATTATTATTAGGCTTCCAAGTCAGAATGGTTGGGAAGCCTATTGTTTCTGTTAGGATTATTATTATTTTTTCTTCCGAAGGTCATAGGTCTCATGGCGTGGCGGCCTGTGGCAGGGTAGCCAAAGTGAGGAGACTCAGAGTCGGAAAGTGCAGCAATAAGATACTTTTAATTAAATAATAATCAACACACAAAACAAAAGGGAACAATGGCCAAATAAAATGACACACAAAATAATCTAAACCATAACTTATAAACAACTAGCAAAAACACAGCTAACACACTCTCACTCTCACGCTCACTCACCCACTAACACTCCCAACCACTCTGCTTTTTTACAGGTGCCTGGACTAACTGATTAACACCTCATTAGTCCAAGCACATTCCATGCATTGCTCACACAAACTCATTTACTCACAGATCCACCCTGCAGACTCACATCCAATCTAAGCACCACAAAAACACACAAAGACAGGCAGTCACACGGACATATTGGATTTTTTCGAGATTTTTTGACAATCTTCTTCTCCAAACCGGATTACAGCAGAGATCTGAAACTTGGTGCACATACTCCCCTCATGGCCTAGATTTACTGTTGTTCTGCAGTGATGGCTTTCTGCATGAGGTATTGATTATGTTATTAATTCTAAGTTTTACATTATGTGTATGTGTGTGTCTTTTATAGTTAAGTTGTTTTTAATCATTATGTTTAAATTGTGTGTGAATGTGTTTTATAGTCTTTTTAATGTGCTTACTACTTCAGTTGCTTTAATATGCTTATATATTGAGTTTCTATAAAATATTGTGCTGGTTTAGAGTTCTTACAGTTCCCATCGGCACAACCACCTACATGCAGTTAAGCATAGCCTAACATGAATCAAAGTCACAGATAGGTGTCTGAGGTAAATATCAAAAGGCAGGAGATTAGCAGAGAGAGTGTGAGATGGGGGAGGGGAACGGAAAGACAAGGTGGATGTGCCCTGTAAGTACAACGTGGTATGCAACCCCCCTTTTCCCCTGCAGAGGGAATGTGCAATGATAGAGTGGAAACCCCTATCATGGGACAGAAGTAAGACAAATGGGAGTGGAGTCAACAATTGGTTGCAAAGGTATAAATACAAAACAACAGTTTAGTCAGTCTTTTCATCTCTTTCTAATTGAGTCCATGGATATCTATGCTTTCTGATACAAACATATGCACTGAGCTGCACTGAGACCTTGTCCAAGGTCATTTAAATCTCATGCTTATATGATTGTATTGAAGGTATAATTTCTTGTATATAAAGTGTTTTTGAATCAAAAAACATTTGTCAGCTTAATTTTTTCACTACAGTTCAAGAGAAGTCAATTGATCACATAATCTGGTTTATTCAAACGTCTTCTTCTCTGAAACGATTATGGCAATTGAAGCGAAGCTTTGCATACATAGCCTTGGCCAGGTTATCTATTAAGTTTGTTAAAAGCAAGTTGCTACATAAAAAAATATGGGCGCTGTGAGCCAATCACATTTCAGCTATGGGCAATTGGCACATATTTGCACATATTGCAGTATTCATTTAAGGTACAATGTTGTAGACTCGTGAATCTTCATAGAGTGGTGGTAAAAGCCTCTGGGAAGTTGTGTCAGAGCCAAAACAAAGCCATAGGTCATTGCCAGCCTTTTTTCACGATTATTGGCCAATTTAACAAAATCTTCTCCAAAACCTCCTATGGTACAGATGTGAAACTTGAGGCACATGCTACTCGTATGGCCTATATTTAGATTTGTTCAACACAAGTCGATTGGTCATATGGTTCGCCAGCCATGTTGGATTTGTCAAAATATTCAAACGTCCTTTTCTCTGAAACCGTTTGCCGATTTAATGGAAACTTTGGATACATAGTCTTGGCGAGGTTGTCTATCAAGTTTGTACAAAGCAACTTGTTACATAAAAAACATGGCCGCCATGAAACAATCAATTTCAGCTATGGTCAAATTGCACATATTTGCACATATTACCTTGCTAAAGCTGAAGTGCAAAACTTGTTTAGAACTCCTTTGAGAGTTTAGACAGTGTCATAGTTACTGTAGAATACACAAATGAACCCATATATGCTCTATTCAAAATTTAACTTGTCAGTCACCTTTGACCTCTCCATGTCAAATGCAAAACTGGTTTATAACTCCTTACAGAGTGCAAACATTGTAATGGTTACTATGGAACACATATAAGAGCCCATGTATGCTCTATTAAAAAAATGCCTTGACTGTGACCTCTGACCACTCCTTAAGGTCAAATGCAAAACTAGCTTATAACTCCTTGAAGAGTGCAGATAGGGTCATGGTTATTATGGAACACTTATAAGAACCCATACATGCTCCATTAAACAATGTCTTTGACTGTGACCTTTGACCTCTCCATAAGATCAAATGAAAAACTAGTTTATAACTCCTTAGAAAGTGCAGATAGGGTTGTTGTTACTATGGAACACTTGCAACTTCTAGTTATTATTATTATTATTATTATTATTATTGTTGTTGTTATTATTCTTTTGTCAGTATTTTGTTTTTTAAAAAGTTACTGTCTGTATCCAGCCTGTTTAAACTGAAAGTAACCTTAGTGTCTGAAGAAAATAAGGATTTAACAATAATAATGGTTTTATTTGAGCTAATTATGAATAAAAGAAAGGTTCGCTGCTGATATCTTGTCTCTGTAGTTCATTTAGTTTGTATTTGTAAATGTTAAGGTGACCTGTTTTACATATGTGTATATAGAGAAACACAGGACCAAATGGATATGATTGATTGAATATTATTTTTAAGTAACACAACCAGTTTTTATGGGTACTTGAAAATAAGCTTGTGAAACAGTAGAAAATGAATGGTCGCATGTGGAAGAGAGCCAGCCCATGGCACAAGCATCAGCACAGCAGCGCTCCACCTCTGCCCTCACATCACTTACTTGCCTAGCACCAAAAACAAACATGCATGGGAGCAGACTATCTTTAGTGCATGCAAGAACTTGCAGAATGGATCAAACTGTGTTGAGACTTAAGAAAACGTTTAACCTGATATGATGTTTTAGAATTCCTGATGATGCAGACGGCAGTGCTCTAAATTGGGAAAAAAAACAGTAAAGGTCAAAATGGCCTTCAGCACAATAAATTTCCAGAGGGCACTAAGGCCACTAAACTTAAATCAGGGCCAAAGTGTATGGTGTTGTGTAATTTAGTTTAGGGTTAATATATACAATTAATTATGAGCCACAGAAAGAAACAACACAGTTTATCTTAATAACTACTATTTATTAGTACAGAAAATATATTTTCTTTGGCCAAAGCGGCCTTTATACATTTTTAATTGTATGAACTGTCCTGTGTGGCTACTGGCTTGCTGACATGAGGGTGACACAGTTGTCATCAACGAGAACGCACAGAGAGCAATTCAACACTTGGCAGATGGGGTAGCCATGCACCGAGAGGTGGTGAGATCTCTGACCGG
The DNA here is from genome assembly GCF_017654505.1 of Polyodon spathula. Lineage (NCBI taxonomy): Eukaryota > Metazoa > Chordata > Actinopteri > Acipenseriformes > Polyodontidae > Polyodon > Polyodon spathula. The sequence goes on along the minus strand of NC_054536.1, from coordinate 79,244,133 downwards.
GAAATGAAATCTCCCCACCAGCAATGCGGCCAGTTGCACTGCTGCTGGGTGGCACTTAAACCTGGCAACCAGCAGCCTAGATTCGAGCCTGCAAGTACATAGCTCCTTGCGCTGAAGGCATCTTTACCATCTTTGCCAACGTTTTGTGTCCTGCCACTGATTCTGATAGTGGTATAAACCTTGCTCAATCAGTGTCAACCAACAATACAGCTAATATTCTTTTGATATATTAGTATCATTTTGTAATTTCTTGATAATTGTTTAAATGAAATATGAAAAAATGCAGAGGTCTATGAAGTGATCCCAGCCTAATGTTTGCATATACCTGAGATACAAGATAAAAAGACCTTGCAACAGCCATACACATGGTCTCTGGTTTGCAGGACTGAAGAGGGACTTAAAGCTAAACAGGAACTGGTTTACATCTGCTAAATTAGTTACACTAAATTTGCTGACAACAGTCTTTGTTCTAAATAATTTGCTAGTGCAGTAATGTCTTCAAGACTCGTGGTTTATTTTTGCATTATCAAACTTTTCAGAGGTGTTTTAATTTCGGGCTGAATGTTAAGCCAGGTTTACACTGCATGATTTTTGCAATCGGGAGATGCAGCTCCACTCACACTTACTGATTGAGGTACGATTTCTCACTGTAAATCGGGGATTGCATGCTACACACACTACACAAGATATCTTGCCGCAGTCTGCGCCTGTTTTCATTGCAGGATCGTAGACATCATTTGGGAGAATCATGGACTCAAGCGAGGAGACGATCGTTGTTGTCTCTGCATTGTTTTGCACAGAAAAAAATAAGAAAACGTGGAGAAGATCCATTTGGACATGCAATTGGAATAGATGTGGCCAGTATGGACTGATGATGCAACTCGAGTCGAGGTGCATCCAAAATAATAAAATCTAATCTGTTCAAAAAGCACAATATTTGCTCATAGTACAAAATATTAAATAGATAAAAAAATTGGCGTGGGAGATTGGCCGTCAAGCGATTTTCATCAGAATACAAAATTCTAATGAATAATTTGAAGACTTTTAAACTAATAAATATTTTGTACTACAAGCGAGTGTTGCGCTTTTGAACAGACTAGAATACAACTTTAATAGTAGGCTACTACAAGTTTGTTATTGATTTAAATATGCAACAACGTAATCTACATTCTCTATATTTCTCTGACACACAGACACGCACCCCTCCTCGTATTTTGAATAAATTAGCAATACAAGCATACAGTAGGGGTTTGAAAGGGATATAGAAATACGAGTGACTGTAGAAATTGATTGCCAGGAGAGCACACACTAACACACACAGTATCTGCTTCGGCGTTAACAAGTTACAACAATGATTTACTTACCAGGTACCTTCAATGAGCGATCATGTTAGGAAATGTCACTTCTGTCCAAGAGGGGCACAACCTTTCTCTTTGTCGCCATTGTTTATAGCTTGTCCTATTGGCTAATGGTAGCATTCGTCAAGAAATCGGCCTGTAGCCCCTCACACATTTGACCAATTGCTTTGTCAGGGACTAAAGTTTTCTGAAAATGCGACCATTTTGTCCCCGACAACCTCATTTTGTCCCAGGTTTTAAGAAATTAGTCGCTGACTCCTCAGCAAAAATAATGCAGTGCAAGCCCGGCATTAGGATGAATCACCTGCAGTTTACCATTAGAGTGATATGTAAATAATAAAGGCCTTTTGAATTTGACCCGCTGGTTACAATCATAATCAGAAGCACTCTTTGTTCTTCTTGTGTTTTGAGTTTTGCAGCTCATAAATACATGTGACAATGTTATTACTATATTATTATATTTGTGATCTTCCCAGAGCTTGAAATTAAATAATAACAGCAACAGTACAACATTCCCTTGTCACCTGAAAGGATTACATGCCATGCCTAAAATATTATTAAATGAAATTCCGCTGGGTGATTGAGAATCAATTGTTTTAGATATTTACCCAGACACTGGAACACAGTCAGTCCCTTGATATCTAGAGGACAAGATGGGTAATTCATACATCTGAAAGCTGTCCAAAAGATTGAATCCTCTGTGTCAAAAAATGGGCTTTTGAAAATGCCATTTATGCTTTCAGGTACAGTAGTGAAGGTAAAAAACAGTTTTCAATAAATCACGAAATCTGTTATAGTAATCTCTTATTGTGCTGCGCCTTTTGTTACATGAAAACACAGCATGACTGAGTTCCTTAAATAACCCCGTAAACATGTATAATCATGATCATAAAGGCATTTGCACAAGACACATCTGTTGTGTAGTTCAAATGGCATTTAGTCTTCCTTTAATGTTCACCTCTACCTCACCCAACCTAAACAACTCACCTTCTCTGTGTTTTAATTTCCCTGTTCTGAATCGCGTATGAGCAATCCACTGTTCACTGTTAATATTCAAATCTCAGTACATCTTGTATATGGCTGTCACCCTGTGCATAGAACATGCACCACAATTGTATTTTTAAAAAACACTTTTTTCTAACTGCAAGATCAGTTTTTGTATGTTAATATGTATGTAAGGGTATCTCATATTGACTAAGAGGCATCCGTTTGAGCAGCTTTGAGATCTTCTGGCCTAAAAGGTACACGATGACATCTCTTCTACACAGCATATTAACTTTGAAAATTGAGTATTTACATTCATAATAACAAGACAGATGTGTGAATGAGAAAGATTTCCTTCTTTTGCGTCTTTAAAGTGATAGTATTAAATTGGAGTCCATTAGTTCTATTACAGTATTGTTACAATGCAAATGCCTAATTTCAACTAGATTGTAACAAAATGCTGTTTATAGGCTTTCAGACAAATATTGTTCATCCTAAGTGGCAGTTTTTACAATGGCAATATATTCTTACTTTCTTATAGTATGTCATACAAAGCTACAATCTAGAACACATATATCCACATTTTCAGTATGTTTGAGAGGATGTTTAATTGTTTCCATAGATAGCATAACTTAACTTATCTGAAACCCAATTCACATAGATTGAAAGTATAGGAGAAACAAAACTCTTCTGCACATAATTGCTTTGGAGACTTGCTTTGTGCAAATACTTTAAACCAGACAGAAATTTTATCTTTTTCAAAGCAGTTTTTAGGACATAACTAAATAAGTAAGGACAGGTTCCTTTGTAGATGTAAATACAAAAATGCCCTCACTTCCATTGCAGGGTAATATACACTCAGTCACACAAACACACTCCCGTCAAGGTCTTGGTTGGAGGGTTACTGTAATCACCTGGCTGAATAGTAAGAATTGAATATCACATCCCCTAATCTGCAGTTACCTATATATCTGACCTCTTAAATAATATATATTGAGCCTCAAAATTAACTTATCACTTATATCTGAGCATCAAAATAAACTTAGCGCTTATATCTAGATAAAAATATAATATATAGATATGATCGAAATATATGCTTAGATATAGATGTGATCGAAAATGACAAACTCTGTTTTAGAGCAGGTGCAGTGACTTTTTATTGTGCTCGCCAGGTTTGAAATTGCTGGCTGTGAGCACCCAAGACGGCGAGTCACTGTACGCTGTCATGCTGATTGCACGAAGACGCTGCTCTCTTGACAGACGTGGCATATTGTTTTTTGTTTTCTGTGATTTTCTTTATTGCTTTTATTCAAGCTTGCAATTCAACAACTGAAATCACTCCATATCCAGTGTCCAATCAACTGTCTCACAAATTAGATGATTAAGTGCATTGTGCTTCAGTCATTGTCACTCAAGCATGTCATGGTCAAGGATGAATGATCGAGTGATTAAAAAGAAACCAAAAACATTTTGTCAATGTCCATCATTTATGTACCTTTTTTTGTGTTATAATACTAATACGTTTCTTTTGATGCTCGGTACATCATTCCAGTGCCAACAAATTAACCAGAGGCAACTTATGAGTAGCAGAGTGCTTGAAAATATTACTGACAAATTATAAGCAATTTCAGCTGCCTGTAAATGTTTCCTGCATTTCATTTTTGAATGACCTTGAGAGCAACATCAAGCAACCAAGGTATTTGTCTTTCTTACATTTCCCCTGAGGATATGAATATCAGTTGTATTAAAATGATGGATAGCTGCAATTTCCTATTAATTGCCACAGGAAGAAAAAAAACCCTCCCCACTGCACGAACTGCATAGTTCTGACCACAGAGAAAGGGTGGCTGCCTTTCAGGTGTATGTTTTCCTTGGTAATTTTAGTGTAAACACACTCTGAATGATGCCTTTGAATCATCAGGAAACTGTGTCTTTGGCAATTGTCCTAACATTACAAACAGAAGTAGAAGATGATGAAGTAATCTATTCATCTGAAGTAATGGCAGAGCACAGAAGAAAATAGGACAGCTTTTATAAAAAAAAAAAAATGTGTTCAGTAAGGCCCAGTTAAGTTTAATTACGGACCTGAGAAGACTCTTACTGGTGTTCGGCAGTGTGTCCATTATCATTTGTAATCCCAGAGGGAACTGAGTCTATATAACACATAAACATCTTTCCGTCATTTAAAAATCTAAATTCACAACATGTACCCTTTTATGTCTGGCCAAGTGAATGTTAGAAAAAAAATACTTAACCTTTTAAAGAAACTGATACCATGCTTATTAGTACTGAGGCTGTGTTTAAATATACTGTTTTAAAGGAAACATAACCCCTAATTCATTTGCAAAATTAAAAATTTTTAAGTGGAAAATAAAACAAAATTTTAAGGTAGATTTTAAAAACGGTACATATAAACAAGGCATTTTAAAAGGTAAAACAATAATGATAAAGCACTTATGGATCGCCTTTATAATTGAACATCATAGTGTTATGGCGTTTTGTGTTTTCTCTGTTTTGTCAGTATTGGTGATTGACAGCAGACAACATGGGAGTGTTTTTCAAAGACAGAATTACTGCAGTTCTTTGGGAGCAAAGTTATACACAACGGGTACAATTAGCAAACTGTATCAGGCCTTATTCATACAGCTTTAACTCATGAGTTATTAAAGTCCCGCAGTTTACTATGATCAGTAGATGACACATTATTTAATGCGTGTATAGAATGGCAAGAATAAAAATTGACAAACTTGAAGAGTAAGTAGTGGGGTTCCCAAAAATATAGCGTTACACATCCCCACGTGTTGCTACAACTGTTTAATTATCCTACCTGTAATTTTTATTTTCATTCTTACACGTATAACTTTAAAGACTGTTTCAAAGCTTTTTTGAAAATGTCCACTCTAGTGCGCTGGTATTGTCAGGATTATTGCCCACATTGTCAAACAGGTAACACAGCAATAGCAATCCATGATGTGGTGCGGAACAGAAAAGCCAGAGCACTTGTTATGTTTATTTATTTATTTATTTTATTTAATTGCTCTTCCTGCAGTGATTTAGAGGACAGAGAACAGATCTCAAAGCCCACTGCACTGGTGCTTTAAAACAGTCTTTAAAGTTATAAGTGTAAAAAGTTGTTAGGATGTTAACAGTGAAAAAAAAATATACAGGTTTGTTATTTAAACAGTTGTAGGAACAAGTGAGGAAGTGTAATCCTACTGTATATGTTTCGGAACACCGCTATTTACTTTTTAAGTCCTGGAAAAAAAACAAAAAAACAAAACAAACAACTTGTAATGGTTTCTCTCTTTCTGGTTTTGAATAATTTTTATTGGTGTAACATTTCTGATGTTATCAGAGGAACTGAAGTCCCAGCATTGACCAATTTTAGCAATGGCATTCCACAAGACACAAATTGCTAATACCAATAGAGGGATTTTATGAGTAAGTCAGTTACACCCCAATAGCACCTCTTTTATACCAAATTTGTTTTATTTATTTTTAAAATGTAGAGGGCCTAATTATTTTAGGCTAGCCGTGCTGGTGTCAGCTCGAGCTTTCCAGATGTCTGGCCATTTCCTTTCGGTTTTGTCTCCCCCAACTGCAGCAACGCCAGAGCCGATGAAACGCTCCCCCATTGCGGCAATGCCAGAGCCGATGAGACACTCACGATGAGACACCTGCCCTCCCTTGACTGTATGACACACCCTGCCCAGGTATTTATTAGCATGTTAGTACATTATTAGTACAATAGTATAAGTTAGTATGTTCCATTTAATATGTTTACATAACATTAAGTTATTAGATTTCTCTGTTATCATATCCCGCATTATGATCTGCACTCAGGATGTATATATGGTACAGCTAAACAGATTTATCTAGATCTGTTCATGTTTATTGCTGTGTTCCTTATGTTTTTTTGGGGTCAGTAATGTTTCGGCAATATTTTTTTTGATGGAGTACTTTAAGCATATAGAATAATCCAACCATTCTTAGAAAATAATGACAATTTCTTTCCATTAGGTCAGTTAGACCGAGTTAGGTTCATTGATCTCATATTTTTGATGTGCAGAACTCAGACCATACTGTTTCCACTACATATTTAATGTATACTGTATAGGTTAATTATTCAGACACGTGTTTGCACCACCCTTTCCTTTTTCTCTGGCTAGTCAGGCTTCCTGGTCTTCCTCTGTAGCACCAATACTACAGATACAAAAAGAAACATAAATGGTGTTTCATTCTGTAGAATAATGTGCTTCTGGTAAATGCAGTTTAGTTCACCTAAAAGATTTCTAATCCTTTTGCACCCCTATTCTAGTCCTTAGCATTATTTTACAAATGTAGAACCAAACTTGTTCCACAGAATGTCTAGTACACATACCATTGCTTATACAGTAGTGTGCTTGTCTGGGACTGGTAATCCTGTCCCTCGTTTACATACATGAGAAATCCGATTAAAAAAGGATTTGAAGTAAGGTCCTTGAATCAGATTACAAAGAATCAGATTACAAAGAGTCAGATTACTCGACCCAAACTGATTCTCAAACCTCATAACACAGTTTACATGACCAGATTTCGGAATCAGCTTGTTCAGTAATAGGATTTGAACAGAGTACATGCGTCCTGTCAACATACTGAATAGGTGTTGGCAAATGTCTCTTGGCAAACCTATAGACTACATTTCCTACTTGTTATAATGTCATGCTATGTTAACACCAAATCAGAGTAGGCACAAATGTTTAAAGCAAACAATGAATAAAGACCACTGCAAACTGTTAGGAAATTGAAACACTCAACCCATTTTTTTTTTATAACAGCTCATTTTTCTTTTTTTGGCATGCATGTCCCTCCTTCACTTGACCCGATAATAAATATTGCCTGTGTGGTAAAAAACAGATATTTTCTACCAGATTAAAAGAAAATGTATAAGACTGCAATATTCAACAGAAATGTTTTCCCAAGGGTAAAATAAACAATAACTGTCATTTTAACAAGATCAAATATTTGGTTCACAGTTATGTTTCTTCATTTCTTCATCCAGCTGCAAGATCTTATCTTGGCCAGACTGTAAAAAATGTTCTGGTAAACTGCCTGATAAACAGAGGAAAGTGCCACAGACATCACAATATTCCTTATACATCATATTTGTCTTACTGGCACTGCTAGTATAAATAATAGTAATGTACATATATATTAGAAGTAAATGAAAGAAAACTTAAAAGTTGACTTTATAAAAAGCTACTGCAAAGTAATACTCACGACACAGAGCATTACCAGAGGTCAGACAACCTCAGAACTTCCATCCACCAATCAGTAAGCTGATCTCTACCACACATTAGAAAATGATTCAGTATCATCAGCCAGTTAGCTTCCAGCTATAGAGGGCATTAGTGCACAGTAGAAAACAATTCAGTACCATCAGTCAATCAGCTTCTAGTTCTAGCGGGTTCTGTTAGACGGTAGATGTCCGCTGGAATATCTTAGCACCAACTGTGAATCCAATTTAAAATCAATCTGCAGTCTTTTTCTATTTGACTAGCTGTATTTTTTAAGCATACTTCACATCTATTGGACAGTAAATACTAAACAAACACACAATTGGTCCAAATTAATTTTGGACAGTAAATACTAAACAAACACACAATTGGTCCAAATTAATTTATTATCCACCAAACCAGCCAATCAATACTTTGCATCGATGAAAGCAACCAATCCTGTACTTGCAACTGCCAAGAGCCAATCACAGACTGTCAGCTCGACAGCACAGTCACAGCATCTTTCAACAACAGCAAAGCGAGACACAGACAGTTCAGTAATATTGATCCATTCATATATAGATTCAGGAGAGAAAGCCTTTCACTGATAGTAGAAACATGGTGAGTTAGGAGGCATTTTAGAGTGTTATTTAATGAGAGATTGTATTGGTAGTTCAGACTCTGTTTAATGAGAGATTGTATTGGTAGTTCAGACTCCTTCGTACACGGACTGTTCGGTAATTGCTCCATTCATTCCTCGTAAACTTGGTTGCTTTTCTGGAAGGAGAATCCGCCCCTAAGCAATACATCATCAGCAAGCACATAAAAGCTCTGAGTACTATTCATTCTTGTTGCTTCTTTTTGTTTCGGCTGCTCAGTCAAGTGCTGGGAAGCCGAAACAGGAGTGACCACTTAGAGCCTGGAGGAAGGGCTGCCCTCAGCCATGGATTTCCTACGTTTTCCTCCTAGAAATTAAATATATGTGAGTAGGGAGTTTTTCCTTACCTGAGTGCTGAGCGGTTCGTATTTAGTTCTGCGGGGTGAGTGGTCGGGTTGGAGAGGCTGGGCTCTCTTCTTCGGCACAGTCATGCTTTGGGGGACGGGCCTTGTTTCAGCTGCTGATTTCACCTTGTAACAATTTTTTTTTGTTTTTTTGTTCCTGGGTAGTAAGTGTTATTGTAAGTGTCAAAAGTATAGAAAATGGCTATTATTCCCCACAAACTTTGCTTTTGTGACCAGGACAGTAATATTTCAAAATATCACTATTTCCAATGGGAAAACGGGCAAATGTGTGTCTTTTCGTTCACATAAAGTCAGAAAAAAACAACATATGAATCCAAATTAACATGTATTTATACTAAAGTAACACAAAAATGACTACAAAAGATTTAGAAGTGAGTAGTTTTTCGAGATTTACGATTATACTGTATTTATTATATAGTGATAAAGTTATAAAGTATATTTTGGACTAAACCTAAAGCTCCTTTTATCATGATACAGTTATCTCCAGTTGAGGTTTTAACAAAAATCTGGTAAAAAATATTTATTTGTACTTTGTGCACTGTGGATTTCCAGGAGTGGAAGGACCCTCAAAGTGTTCATGCCTCAATCCTTGACAAACTTTCCTCTTGTTTAAAACTGCAATGTGACCTTGTTGTTCTGAAATACGATGAATAAGCTGCTGAATAACAAACTGGTTTTCGCACCCATTTTTTACGCTGCTTCAGTAATTCTCAAAGGGGAAAGCAAAAACAATTCAAAGCTCCTAATTTTCTGACATCATCTGCTAGGGGTGTCAAACTATAAACATTATAAATAAGTTGGTCTGAACTATACAATGTCAAAAATTGATTCACAAAGAAAAGCATCAAACTGTTTGCATAATCACAATAACAAGAACATAGTTCTGGGCAAAGCATTAAATAAATGGCTATGGATAACCAAACAAAGTTTTTGTAATAGAAGCAACTAGATAATCCTTCAAAGCAACTAGTCCTGTAGACAATTAAAACTGCCTAAATGCAGTTGCTTTTCGCCTATCAACTTCAGAAAGTCCTCTTGGCTTTCTGGCAAATTCAAAGGGAATATGAGGGACGAAGCTTGTTAAACGCTAAGAAATCTCTGTAACTGAACTGAACCTAACCTGAACCTAAAGATCTCGCTAAGAGGATGCAGTGGATATTTAAATGAGTATATTGTGGCTCTCTTTATTTGCATATTTTCACTTACATACGTCAAAATGTATACTTTGCTAACCGTTGAATGAGAAATGCAAATTGGGGAATGTTTGCGCCGTAACTTTGCCCCTCTTAGTACATCTACCAACCAGCATACTTCTTGTTGCTAGTTATTGTTTATTTGTTTGGCCAACGTGCCGTTTTCTTTATTTTTTTTGTTTAAATTTTTATTTTCTGTTTAATAAATCCTGAGTGGAGCCATAGCACTTCAGTTTCTCCCCATATCCAGCATCCATTCATTTACTTTCTGGTCCTATGTCAGCCCACATGTCATCTTTGCCACACTCCCCCTATGTCATATATTGTAGTATCCCTTTAAAAAAAAAATCCAAGAAAATGTTCTTTTTAGATTGCATACTATGGCTCTTTAGAAATAAAAAAAATAGTCTAATGCCTTTAAATAAAAGAAATGTCTGTATGATTGCCATATTTGACTTGGAATTGGGCAGTCATTTATCTTGGACAGATTTTAAAATAAGGCGCCTACAACATACCAAATTAAATGTTTCTATTCAGTGAAGGAAAAAAAAATCTAAAATCTGTTTTCAGTAGAAACATGTCTTCAGTCCATTTGAAATATATGTGGATGTAAAGTCTAGATGGATTGCTACTTATTCAAGTTGCCTGGTTTATTACTCACATGCATTGTCTCATCAATCAGGCATCATCAACAGAGTTTTACATTGTTTTAACATTTACCTCTGGTCTTGTTTTAATCACTTTTTACCAGCAGCTTATATTGTGGAAGTGTAGTAACTGTGTGAGCCTGCATCATCATCCACTCCATTGCAATGTTGTATGTGGTCATATTCAGCATATATCCTCCTTGTGTTGCTGATTGTCACAGATTCCGTTTTCTGTGCATGTATACTCAAGAAACAAAGGTCCTGCACACATCCTGAAATTAATAACTTTTTATATGTGCATGTATGTATTTTTGTCATAATCAAATTCAATTTTACAGTAGTAAACAACTAAACCATTTGTGAATATCAGTCATCCAGCCTTGAGGTCCACATTCAAGGGAGAAGCTAGAAGATTTTATGTGTAATTAATTACTTTATTTATTACTTCCCAGGATACTTTCCAGGATACTGTTCAAATACAGCGTGTTCTAAATAAAAGCATTCAAATACTTAGGGGATCATTATGTACTGAATGAAAGTTATATTGCACACAAATTATTTTCTACGTTTTAAACGTGACACAACTGAAAATGTAACATTACAAGTGTACTTCTCCCAGTCAAGACAGTATAAACAATTAAATTCATGTTCTGAGTTTTCTCTTACTAGTTTTTCTACTAAAAGCTTTTCTTAAAAAAAGGCACATTTGCACTGGTGCAAATTGAACAAAAGTACATTTACTAGAACTGGTGCCTTTTTACAGTTAATTTTATTGTAAATGTATTTTCTTGCTGATTGGCTATTACTACCAGCTATATCACTGGAGACAAGAGATATTACTTGTTCATCATTCGTTAACATTCTCTAATTAATCAAACATGTCAAGATTAAGATCACTGGTCTATACCTAAAACATTTCACCAAACACTCAGTTCTTTGACAAATATATATTTTTTAGAAAATTCTTGGAGCAAGAAAACATATGTCAATCTATTCCTACATTTTCTTATTTCATTTATACAGTGCTTCTGATATCCAAAGAGTCATTTTTCTTCACTGTCTAAAACACTGCTACTATAGTATTGCAGTCAATACTGAATATGAACAAGATCCAGAACAAGACTCCTGCAGTAAATAATTGTTAAGTTATGAAGTTTATCAATATTTCCTTTGGCTTTTACGTAACACAAGAAAAAAAATCTTAAAGGCTATTTGACCTAAAAACATTAATTGACTGTGGCAATGTTGCCCCGCCCCTGGGTGTATTTCTGTGTTGTATGTTGCGTGTGGTGTGTTAATGTTGGTGTATAGTCATTGGTACATGGAATATAAATGGGTCTGTGTAACATGACTGGTTTAAAATGTATATTTGTATTTAGGCATGAGGATTGCACAGCACTTCACGTTCAGGTAAAATGTAATAATATGCGAGCAAGGGGAATTGCACTTTATTAATTCACGTGCAGTTGTACCGAGACTCCAATTGAATGATTGGTTAGCAACCGAGTCTCGGTACAGCTGCATAAAATCAACATGTTTAAACCCACTCGAGGTTGTGTGTTCAGTGAGTGGAGAACGGGTGTGGAGAGGAGAAAGTAATAACGTAAAGTAAACCATAATTTCATCTCACCGTGTTTGTCTGTGTAGTCCGCTTTGTTTGTCTCTTTGTTTTGACTAAAGTGCTGGGTCCTGCAAGTAAGCGCTCAGCTTCACCAAAACTCCATCTCTCTGTTTATTTTGTGTTGGTTCCTGGTTTCTGGTCTGACGTCACCCACTGTAGCCATCTTTGTGACATTGACAAAGAGTTATTTTATTCCTAAAACCATTATGTACCACATGAAATCTTAGCCTGATGTATTTCCATTGTCAGTAAACTAGTTAAAGGCAGTGAAGCATGACGAAGTTGTTGTGACATTTTCCCAGCCCAACTATTACCTGTCCGATGGGAATAAAAATCTGGACGTTTGCACAGGATTTCACATTGATATACATGCTGTTGATATTAATTGATGTAAATTGATAAGCTTGCCAGTCATGAGAAAACACATCTGCTCATCGTTTAAAGAGAAGAAAAAACTTGATTTCCTGAAAATTGCTCCATGTGCTGTTTTGGTTTATAAACAAGCAACCCCAAGTCTTGTAAAACAGCCAGATCTTTGAATTGTGTTTGTATCATTTTCTGCTTTTTGGACAAATAAAAATCTGGAGTGAGATGGATTTTCGTTTATAAGCTCAGAGTAGATTGATTTATGTAAACTGGGCCATTTCCAAATTACAGCAGCCAGGACAAGCAGGGCTTCATAATAGTCTTACATAACTGCAATCACTACATCTGCTTCAATACATCATCATTGTTATGTGGTTTGAACAGATTCCACTCACTGCTTGGACAATAATAGTGCCAGAATGTTATATAGAAAAGAGATTATTTTATAACTAGCTATAACTGGTTTTCTTATATTTTAACTCTGCTTATTATAAATACAAAGAGATATAAACTCAGATTACTCTAGCAATATCCACTAGGTTTTGTTCTTGTAGAGCAGATCGACATAGATTAGCACCAGATTGGCTGCTGCTCATGAAAAAGCTGCGCCACTAGAGGTTTAGAACATGCTCTGCAATGCTACAAGCAGCTCAGACTGATTTCCATGTGAACTAAAAGCAACCTTGACAAGTAAAAAAAAAGAAGCAATTTTTAAAATAAACCTGAATATATGATATGTTTTTGATTTGATTTTATTATTAAACCAATCTGGACTAAGTGTACCCCTGTGAATCACAGAACATGTTCAATCTGGGTTTTAAATGCAAAACTCATTTTTAATAGTAATAGTGTCCTTTACATAAAGGCTGTACTTTCTGGTAGTTTACCTTGACTTTCATTAGGGTTGTCTTCCTTCTGCTTGGGATGCAGAACCATCTCGTCTACCACCAGACAATAGAGCCTTCATTGATGGCTCTATGGCTTGAAGTGAATATGTATGTGGAAGTTTAACAAAACAGTTTGCCTTTGTTTTGTGTAATATTTCTCATTATTTGAGCATTGATTCATTGATGCAATTTTAGAATTTAAATGATTTTAAGCAACTATTTAAGTTAATCCCCAAACTCTCTGGATGATCATGCCGGTTTCTTTATCCACAAGTCAATGGCACAAACCCCAGCACATTTACAGCACATGCTGTTACTATTGTCAATAGCATATGTCTCGGGGTCAAAGGTAGTCATTGCTGACCTTTCAAGGCTTCTCTCCCTGGCGACAGTGCAGAATTGAACATAGAGCAATTCGAAGACAGGGTTGTCAACAGCATACACAAAAGTGCTTCATTGCCAGATAATGTGTCAGAAAAAAACAGCAAATGATCCTCAGCTTACTGAAATAAAGAAACTCCTGAACAGGAACTTGCCAGACAGGTTGTCACAAACTCATCTATTGTCAAGCCTCTTTGGTTAATCAAGCACTTATTGCGAGTCCAAGATGAATTGGTGCTGTTTCATGACAGAGAGGTAATTCCTAGTAATCTTAGTACGCTAATACTGGAAAGACTGCATGTTGCACATCAAGGTGTCAATAGAATTAAGGCATATGCACAAGAGTACATGTTTTGGCCCAGCATGGGTTCTGACATAGTATTGTGTGTTCAACAGTGTGACCCATGCCAGACACTACTCCCTGCCAACCATAAAGAGCCCCTAATTAGTCATGACATTCCTGACATTCCATTGTTAAAGGTTGGTGGGGACATATTTGATTTTGACACACACATCTACCTGATAGTGGTTGATTACTATTCTGAATTCCCTGAAATCCAGCAGCTGCCAGACAAAACAGGTGCAACAGTTGTAGGCAAACTGAAAGCTATTTTTGTGAGTTACGCCATTCCTAACGTGGTAGTGGCAGACAACATGCCTTTTGCGAGTAAGGAAGTATAACTGATGGCTACTCAATGGGGATTCACTTTTACTCACCCCAGTCCTAATTCCACTCAACTCTTTAGCTGAATGTACCATACAAACTATCAAAAATGTGTTGAAAAAGCTATTCGGTCAGGCATGCCAGACCATGCAACAATTGGCCAAACAGAAGCAAAAAGCTTACTATGACAGAGATGCTGCATCTCTGAAACCAATTAAAGCAGGTGATTGTGCATGCCTTGAAACTATGCACCGCTGGTTCCCTGCCACGGTTCGAACTGTTCACAGGGAGTCCAGGTCCAATGATGTTGTAACTGCCTCGGGCAGGGTACAGATGTAACAGGAGGCACCTGAGAGCTGACCACAGTAAACGGCCGGTGTCTCTCTCTAATGCCTCATCTGTGGTTTCGATTCCTGACGTTGTTCCTGTGCAATGAGAATGATGGTGTTTTTGTTGATGGTTCACAAAATGATGTTGCTATTCTTGCACAGCCTGGAATTGTAGTCAAGGTTACTAGGTCTGGTAGACTGGTGGTCCTGTCGATGTACATACCATGTAAAAAGTAATTGTTAAAAAAAAAAAAAACTTGAAAAGGGGGGGTGTCATATCATGCCTTGTGTATTATTAGTGAGCAGTGTCAGTATTGCATATGCATGTGCACATGGAATATTAGGAGTATGCAAAAAGGGACATTCAGCACGCAACATTCTCTCTTGCCTCAGCTCGAGCAAAAAACAGCACTGCCATAGTGTCATGTACAATTTGAAATTAATGTGTAATAATGTTAAGCATGGCTCGCACTTACCTTGTCGTGAGTCCTGTGTTACGGAATAACAATTGTGTGCCACAGAAGCTGCAAAAGTAAAAGGAGAGCCTAGCTAGACCAGACGGACCAAAGAAGACCTGAAGAAATGAAAACCCCAATCTTTGGCAGACAAGCTCAGATTGCTTTTAAGCTTCCTCACAATTCTTCTACTTACTTTTTGGTGAAAGAACCTTCTTTCTTCCAGACCGATGGAGCATTGTGACAGTATGTGGCAAAGTTGTTAACAGTGTGAAATTGCAGGAGTGCTGCGGTGATCAATAAACAGACATACAATGATAATCCATGTGCAATGGTGTTTTATTTGTATATTCCAATGGCCTGATGACAAAAGGCAGTGGACAATAACAATGAGAACGGGCAATACAGCAGTGTGTACTGCTCTGTTTTAATCAATGGGTTGGTCCTGAAATAATAACAGTGCCAATCTTTAACACCCACATGTAACACAAGCACAATCACAAGTCCACAGTGAGTGTTCGAGTGCTTGTGGTGTAAATACAGTTATTTGTGAACAATTAGTGCAATGAAGTCTGGGTAAGTGCTGGCCTTTGGCAACAGCTCTGGATCGTGTTCAGCCATCTAATAACAACAAAGTGGTTCCTTAGACACAAACAAAACAGTCACGATTACAATGTATGTTTTCTTTCCGGTTCAGCTTTTAACCATGCAAAAGACCAGATCACTTTGCTACATCCCCATTTTGTACCGTCAATCATGACCCCTTGGTTAACTAGTGCAACCGCTCCTCCAATCTGCGACTGCCACTTTGTTTCCCTTCCGGATCGATGATTTAGTGTACCGTAGCCCCACCCCCTTTCTAGATGGCTGGCTTCCATCTAACCCTGGGAATTAATTGTCTGGCCATCCAGTCCAGGGCACTCTGTTCCCTTTACACAGCGCCCTCACAGGTTGGGAGGGAGATTTATCACCAAGAAGCACACAGTCACACAGTACAATGAGTCTGTAACTTCTTGCTAATAGAAACAATAGATGAAATTGGAATACTTCAGCTTTATGACAAGAAATAATTTTCTGCCCAAGGTCTTCAGATAGCTCTTTACTTTTTCCCATTTTGACTTATTGGTAATGACAGCAATCATCCTATGCCTAACCCTTTTATACTCTCTAAGAATGTTCACCTACACTCCAGCATTTCTAGACTTTTCTAGAATTAGGTTCTGCAGTATCATATTTCTTTCAGCACTGGGTGTTTGTACCTTTTAAAATATTTTGTTCTACTGGGTTAACGAATCATGAATAAATAAAATTAATAGTTCTTATGTAGCAAGCAATTTCCTTTATGTTTGCCTTGAGGCACATATGAGTATTCTACTAAAGACTTCATCAGAGTAATGCCTCTTACTTGTTCTGAAAAAAATAAGATATCTCCATGGTAACTCCCCTGGTTGCTGCCAATTTGAAGGCTGTTAGTGATTCCAACATAATCAACTTCTGTTGGATGTCTTCTGAACTTGACATCTTTTGACAAGGAAAAAATGAATTACCATAATAGCCAAAAATATGTTGCAACTGTTTGAAAAATAAATATTAAGTGACATGTAAAACAGACGGGTATTCAAAATACAAAGGGATTAAATAATCTGAAACATCTCAAATGCACTATTGAAATTAAACAAAATTGTGGCGTATTTTTATTTATTTTTTTAATATATAATTACTATTTGAAAAAAAGCAAAAAAAGCTACTGTCTGAAATATCAACTTCTGGCAGATACATTGTATAGTTAAAAACATACCAGATATTGCAATACAATATTTATTTATATGTTGGGAATCCATAAAAAGGGCAACAAGAAACCTTGATTAAAATGAGAAAAAAGGATGCCTTTAAACCAGTGTGAAAAGTAAACACATAAAGAACACAGGGGTCCACAATCACAGCTAAAACAAAAAGGAATGAGGCCAACAATGTGGCTTCCACCAAAGGAGAGGAGAACAACGGCATAATGGAGGAAACCTTTGGGGCTTCTTGTTGAGTATCATCTTTCTCCATGCCTGAAAAAGTCACAAAAATGCATTTCAATTACATTATGTGAAAACAGATGTAAAAACGTGTCATTTTTGTATTTTTTCCAACCTCAATTCATGACTTTAATTATCCAAAATGCATTGTTTTGACGACTGAAAACAGGACTGGCAATAGAATTTTCCAAATCAGGGAAATCCTTTCTCAGTCCAGACTTGTGAGAGAACCCAGAAGTTAAGTTTAAATATTCTAACTTATTTTCCTCTCAATATATTATATTTTTAAATGCGATTTGAGGTTTTTTTGTGCTTTTTCTGCTGCAAGACAAACTATTAAATATTTAGCAGCCAATTCTACTCATAGTACTGATATCTCTCTCTGTTTGGTAAGAAGTTACAACTTTATTGCAAAGTAACATACTGTAGATCTTGACATAATATTTTCCCACTAATTGATACAAGGCACAGTTATAAAACTTTATTTATACTATGCGTGATGAATATTGCAAACATTCCTCATTACCAACAGCAGCAATTATTCTTTAGTTCAATTAATATACTTTCAATAATCTTAGTTAATTTGGTTACCCTCACTCTCGTAACTAACGACTCAATTAACTTGCATGGGGTATCCATATACTGCTCTTGCTGTTGTGATAACAATGTCACTCTTCCATTCCTTCTACCAATGAGACACATATTTAAGTGCCCCCTAGCACAGCTGCTCTAATAGATAGGTTGAGTTTGCTTTTCAAGGGTCAAAGACAGGCAAAAAACAAAACATAGTTTGGAACAATAGGTGTTTGGCCACAGGTTAAGGTTGGTTGTCCAACTGAACATAGAACTTTTCTTTTAGCTTAATATATTTCAAGCTTAAACTTTTCATCACAATTAATAAACACAGCTTGTTATTTACCAGTATGAATAATGATATATTATTATAGGGTTTACTATTTTGTTTTCAGAGCCAGCTCGTGTTTTTTGTAAAGCACTTAAGGCAATTACAATTTATAGAAGCATCCTCCAAAACATATTTCTGTAGACAAAGAATTACATTTTAGATTGAAGAGGTGAAATGATTAAGAATATTTTACTTTGTTGCCATGACAGCATTTTTCATTGTGCGGAGTGTAATTACTACAGTTTCAATGATATAAAATCAAAAAAGATGATAACAAACAGCAGAGCCATGGAGATATTGCCATTGCAACCTGGTTTCCATGGCAACCGTGATAATAATCCCAGTGATGGATGTTTTCTCCTGCTCTTTCCATTTTGTATGGCTATAACATTCAGAGTCAGTTTTTAGCTCAGGTTTTTATCGTTTATTAGACTGTCAGAATAGTTTATGAGATGTTGTTGCAAAGGAAATGACTGAGTTCTAGAGCTTAATAAAAATGCAAAATGGTATGTGTACATACTGCTTGAGCAGTTATAAGAAACATTAAAAAAATTAATTTAAAAATGAAATTCCCATTGCATCTGAACCCAATTTGTAGGGTATTAGCTATGTTGTTGAAGCTCAAATAATTGTTGCTGTATCACTTTTAAAGAACTACATATATCATCTGTTGTCAGCAGCCTATCATCTGGATAGAATGGTTCCACATATTTCTACTTCATTTGGGAACATTGAGGATAACTTAATCAAAATATATATTCCCTCTTACAACCAATGTGTGCCAACACTGGGAAACATTGCTTTTGGGCAAGGTACACATGTAAATTGGGAGGGATTTTGTCAATCTCTGTATATTAAACATTTAAAGGGTACATAAGGACCTTTATATTTTATTGTGTTACATGTTCCCATGTGTTGCTACAAATGTTTACGTAAGGCATGTGTTTTTTTTTTTTTTTTTTTTAACATTTTGACCAGTTTTTAAACTTTTAAATTGCATCACCCCCTGCCTCAAGATGGCGTCCCATTTACCAACATGGACCTCTCAGAACTACATTTCCCATCATCCTCCAGCTCACTGGTAAATCCATCTCAGTTACATATGTGAGCAGGAGGATGATGGGAAATGCAGTTCTGAGAGGTCCGTGCTGGTACATGGGACATGATCTTGAGGCAGGGAATGCAATTTAGAAGTTTAAAAAAGTAGTCAAAATGTAAAAAAATTAATAATTAAAACAAGACACACACCTTACTTAAACACTTGTAGCAACACATGGGAACATGTAATACAATAAAATATAAAGGTCCTTATGTGCCCTTTAAGGGGCCTATTCTTAAGGTTTTACAACCATTTTACTCCTTTAACTGTGGCTCATTGAAGACAAAGAAAAATATGAAAAACAAAATTGTTATGTCGCGATCACAGGATAAATGACTTCAGGATCTTGACATTTCAAACCATTGGAAATTTTAAATATCAAGATCCTGAGAAATCAAAGATCATCTTTATGTATCATGTTTTTGTATAATTGTTATTTATGAATGCTTTCACTAACCTGCAATATTTCACTGACAGTAAGATATATTTGCAACCTTTATGTTCAGCTTACTATTTTTTCTGTAGTTGGAGCTTTGACTCATGTCTCAAGTTCTTCACATCTGACAGCCATTCGGTAAATTCCACCATCAGCAAGAGGCGAAGACATTGACTTCTGCCATCCTGACTGGGGCTGACAGAGTCCCAATTGAAATCAATTTTATCTCGATCTGCTGCTGAGAGAAATGAACAAGTCTTTTTTCAAATTACTTTAGAAGTCAGTTTAGATGGCAGTTGGAAACGTATCATTAAATACCAAGCTACATTTTAGTAGATGCCAGAAAAATCAGGTATTATTTTACGTAAAGGAATTAACTAGACATGGAGCCCGAGTCCATTAACCTTTAACTTGCAAAAAGCTTTTTAACAAAATATAAACAAATGTAATTCTAAAGTGGATTGGAAGTGGGAGGTTTTATTTTGACACCTTATTGAAAATTCATATTTACATTAAATGACATTTTTCCATTTTCAGTTATAGTATTGCACTATAGTTATAGCATTTGTATATATTGTCTCTACTGGAAACATAGAAGCCAAATTGTAAAGCAATAAGACCTGCACATCATAGTTCTCTTCCAATCTACTTAAACAGAATATCAACACACTGAACAGCTCATGTGACATTACCAGCAATGGCAGCGCATGGAGTACATAGTGTAGTGTACGAAAACTTTGGTGGGATCTACAATCTCTGAACTAATGTTCATTGTTCAATAATAAATAAACTCCTACTCGCCCGTCTGACGGCAGTTCTGACTCGCTTACTCACGCTTCAGTATCCAACCCTGGTTCTCTCTCAATCACACACACACAAATTAAATTTTCTTTAGCCCAGTTAGCTTTGGTTTTGCAGCAGCCATGAGGTGAATAATGGAACCTTTTTAAACCTGATGCCCTGCTTGAACACACCTACCTGCTAATTAGATTCCACAACTGGCAATCACACACAGCAAGCAGGCTCTCCCAGGAGAGTCAGGTACTTCATTAATTAATTACAATAAGCACACATTATTTACAATAATCATCTACACAAAAAATAAAACCCTTTTCATGCTCAGGGCTGCCCTGCCACAGTACTCTATACACCTACATTAGTTGGCAGATAAGCGGTTAGGGTGGATATGTAATGGGCAGATTCACAACGGATTACTGTATATATATATACAGCAGTCTTCTCAGACAGGAACACCTCCTAAGAGAACCCTTTGGCTAAGAGAACAACCTTGTGGTGAAACAAATTTTTCCCATTATAAATGCTCAGCCTAAGGAACTAGAACTCTGCTTAAAACAACAATTTTTTGTCACCGACAGCAATTCATTCACAACTGATACAGTACTGTTTTGTAACCCGATATTGAACTTAAATTCAAATGGTTTATTCAATCTTTTCAAAACTGATATGTCATCGCGAGAGTGTCTTGAGGCACACTGATTGGTTTATTCTGAGTGCACGTCATTGCTATCGTTACAAAATGGCGTGTAAACATAAGCTGAAATGCAGTGCTGTTTCTCTTGCTACAAAGTTGGAAATGGTTTGAGCTCTTGAAAAAAAATCCTGAATCAGATACAAGTCACCGAACAATTTGGCGTTTCCCATTCTGGTGAATTGCTTCACCATTCTGTTAAATAATTTTGGGCATGTCGTGAATATTGCTCCTGTACAGGTATTCACAATTAATCTAGTGCTGTTTCATTTTTTTATCATGTGTAGGGGTACTATATTAATTCAATTAGTTTATTAACATTAGTTTGTCTGTTCATTTATTATTATAGTTTATTAACATGCACTTTCCTATTGCTTTTCTCTTACTTATTCTGTTTATTTCATATGCTGATGCATGTGCGTCATGATAAGTAATATTGTGTCTGGTGGTTAACTCTGTCTAAGGGATGGATTAGAGTTGCTACCTGTCCAGGTTTGATCCAGTCAGTCCAAGAATTGGCATCTGGTAGTGACAGGAATTAACAAGTCCGGATGCCCTAATGTCTGCTTTTAAAAGAAACAAATAAGAAACAACAACTTTCCTTTGATATTTTCTTTGACATATATTAGTTGCTTAACTTTCCACTACCTTATTAGAAATGTACTTAAAGTACTGATTTGTACATTCTACTTTGTCCCCAGCATCTGAATAATGCTGAGGACAATGAACATATCCACATGATGTAAACAATCCATTTGTAACCAGTCAACATGAAAATTGGCAGCTATCATCCCATGTAGATTACAATTCAGATGCAACCAAGATGGTGGCCTGATGCATTTTTTGGAAAAACCTTTCAAAATCTTCTTCTTGGGAACCGGTGAACCGATTGATCTGAAACTTCGTATATGTCATCAGCAACCAAACCTGCTTCAAGTTTGCGAAGCAGAGGTTGCTGTGATAAATTTTACTATCAAAATGACTGCCACCAAATAAGTAAAATATATGCTCTATTCAAAAATTACCTTATTGTGACCTTTTACCTCTTCTTAAGGTTAAGTGTAAAATTAACTTATAACTCATTACAGTGCGTAGATAGGGTCATGGTTACTATGGTGTTTAAAGCATTGTGATATAATGAACTAATGCAGTATTTTGAATTGAAATTGCACCATACAAGTCTTCTCTTTCAGGGAACCAGGGTTATGGTAAGTAACCTAATGTTCCCTTTCAATTCGAAGATGACCACCAGACATTAAGTATGGAATAGTATACCAGAGCATTCGCAAGGGAGAAGGAAGGACAGCAACTGAACTGCATAACCCAAGGTTTGCGGTGCGAGCGTGCAACCTCAAGGACCCTCGAGCCTAATGAAGGCAAGGAAGGATCTGTCACGTTAAGATGATAGAATCTGGAGAAAGTATACGTTGTAGCCCAGCTAGCCGTAGTACAGATATCGGACAGCGAGGCCCATCTGAAGAGGCCCGAAGATGTAACCAACCCTCTGGTAGAATGCACAGCTACCCTCTGAGGTGGGGGCAAGCTGACACCATCATATGCAGTTGAGACTGTGTCCACCATGCAGTGTGACAGTCGCTGCTTCGAGAGGGACTGTTCTATGGTCCGTGACAGACAAAGAACTGATCAGAATGACGTATAGCTCTCATCCTATCCATGTAACATCTCAGTGCCTGCATAGGCAGAGGAAATGTAATCTCCTATCCTGTGAAGAGAACGAAGGTGGTTGGAAGGACTCTATTTCCACAGAGTGGTTCATGTGGAAGGCTGTAATCACCTTAGGGAGGAAAGCAGGTTTTGTATGCAATGACACCCTGCTGCCACCGTCCCAAATACGTATACAGGAGCTGTGCACCGACAGCGCCTGTAGCTCACTGACCCGCTTTGTGGAGGTGATAGCCAAGGGGAAGGCTGTCTTCATAGACAGATACTTCAACTCTATAGATTGTAAGGGCTCAAATGGGGCCTTCGTAAGAGCCTCCAATACAATATCAAGGCTCTATTCGGGGAGAACGTCCTTCTTAGGAGGACTTAACTGCCGATCACCCTTCAAAAAACGTGCTGGTAGTATATGAGCACCCGGGACACTGAGTTATGGCATGCAGATATGGCTTATTAGTACATTTTCAATATAGAGGTGGATCGACCAGCATTTAACAGATCTTGCAGAAACTGCAAATAGTTGCTATAGGGCAATAATTGGGTTCCTGACCTCGGTCATGCACCAAATACTTCCACTTACAGGTGTGCAACGCTCCTGTGGAGGAGGTCTTAGCATTCTGCTGTGTACTGACAACTGCATCTGTGAGCCCTAAGGTGGACAGACGGTCCCATTCAGGGGCCAGACCCACAGTTGGGGCCTGCCTGGTTCTGGGTGCCAGAGGGTGCCTTACATCCATGTGCAGCAGGACTCTCAGGGCTGGCCTTGCAGCAGATTGCAGAGGTTTGAAAACCAGAATCTCCTGGGCCATCTAGGGGCCACCAGGAAAGCTGTTGCCTTGTCTCTCCTGACCTTCTCAAAGAAAGCAGGGAGCAGCGGTATCGGCGGTAAAGCATACAAAAATGCTTTGGGCCACTTGTGGGCTGCTCTCAGCTCCCATGCATTTATTTGCAGGGATGTGCAGCACCATGTGTACTGAGCGCTGTGCGCACCGAGTATTGTGTGCGCTGAGTGGACCGAGTACTGTGCGCAGCTATTGCGGCATGTGCACCAAGTGTGCTGAGCGCTGAGGGCGCTATGCGCACTGAAGTACTAGCACCTTATGCACCATGTGCACCAACTACTGTGCTCACTGAGCACCGCATGTACTGAGGCGTCGAAGTACCATGTTGTGACAAAGTGCCCGCCCCTGTGTATATTATCTGTTATGTTGCGTGTGGTTTGTTAAATGTTGGTATATAGACATTGGTACACGAGATATAAACGGGTCTGTGTTTCACGTGTGTTTAGAAATGTATATTTGTATTTAGGCACGGGATTGTACATCACTTCACGTACATTTAAAGTAGTTAAAATGTGAGCACGAGGTTGCACATAATTAATTCACGTGCTGGGATTCAAGTGAATAATTAATTAGTAATTGAATCCCAGCACAACAGTATATATATAGATGCACGTTTTCACATACTCACAGTTGGGTGTTCGGTGAGTGGAGAACGGGAGAGAAAGGATAAAGAATTTAATAACAATTGCTATTGCGTACTGGTGGAACCAGCACGATACTTGTTTATTTAAAAACTCACCGTGTTTTGTCTGTGTAGTTTGTTTTGTTTATGTCTATTTGTTTTGGCATAGAGTGCCGTGTCCTGTTGTTTTCTGTTTGTTTAAACCTTTTATTTTGTAATAAACCGGCGCCAGCAGGCGTCACCATCAATTCACCTCATCTGTCCTGTCTGTGTATTTCATTCCTTCCTGGTTCTGACGCCGCCCACTTCGGCCGTCTCTGTGACACGTGGTGTGCTACATGGGATTAACAGCGCCTCCAAGCGTCAGACCAGGAGAGGTGTTTTTCTTTTTTGGATTACACAAAAAAAGAAAAAACAAAACAAAATGGATAACATGGATGAGTACATGAAGGGGTGGCATGAGCACCAGAGGGAGTTAGAGGAAGGAGGGGCTACATGGTGCCTTGCCTGTCTGGAGTATGGGCACCTCCGTGACGTGTGCCCATATGAAGACCCCCTTTTTGTACAGGCCTTTGATCGGGGTGAGGTAGAGACCGCGGAGGAGTGGATCCACCTGAAGGCCGTACAATCGCCGCAGATGGATCAGGAAACCTGCCTCACCTGCCTCAAAGGAGAGGAGTGGTGCTTTGCCGTCGGCGAGGTCGGGCACAAAGCACCCCACCGACCCCCTCCATGGCAGGAGATAGAACTGGAGCAGGAGAGGAAGGTGAGGATGAGTCAGAGAAGGGGAAAGGGGAAGAGGAAGGCAGAGGTCCCACCGCTGTCTCTGGAACTGCACACCGAGGTACTAGACACTGTGTGCACCGAGTGTACTGAGCACTGAGGGCGCTATGCACACCGAGGTACTAGACACTGTGTGCACCGAGTGTACTGAGCACTGAGGGCGCTATGCACACCGAGGTACTAGACACTGTGTGCACCGAGTGCACCAAGCACTATGCTCACCGCCTACATTAGTTGGTATTACATGGTGGATTGAGGCAGCAGTCTCTTTGGGGGCGTCACATGCACATAGCCAGAGTTGCGCATTTCTTTCTTTATTTTTTGAGCAGGGGTAGAAAAAAATACCTTTACTTTTCTTTATTGAGAGCGGCGTTTATTCGAGGGCGGCGTCTATTAAAAAGCTGATATCTGAGTGAGGCGTTAATTCGAGGGCAGCATTGATTCGAGAGTGGTGTTAATTTGAAGTAATACAGTATTTATATTTCTCTCAGCCGGCGGACTCGCTCAATGGCAGGGGTACAGCAGAGCCTAACCCCGGTGGAGAAACTGTGTTCTCCCCAAGAGTGTTTAGGCTTGAAAAGACACACACACTCACTCTTTTAAATCAATACTGCACAGGCAGTCGCTCACATACAACAGACAGTAAAGAAAAGGCAGTCTGTAATGCAAGCGAGGCAGGCTGCTGAAGAAAGGAGAATAAAAGGCTTTATTTTAGAGCCAGTGATTCCACAAAAGCGGCAAGTCAGCTATCAGCACAAACTCAGAACTCAGAAAAGCTCTTAATTTTACCTTACCATCTTGAGAGGCAAAAAGAGAAAAGGCTTCCGTGGGCTGATGGTTTTAACCCCTCGGTAGGCAGGACCGAGGATGTCACCTCAGGAAGGGGCCTATTGGCAGCTCTGACATAAAGAACTCATTAAATACCTACCAATAGGTAGGCATATCCCATACTTAATGTCTGGTGGTCGTCTTCAATTTGAAAGGGAACTGCATTCATCTACATGTACTTTTAGGGTTATTGAAAACTGAACAGACAGCGTTATTGAGTTTGACAGCAAGTTCGATTGCTAGAAATATCTGCTGCATGATTATTGGTTTTTACCGAGATTTGGTGGTATGTACAGTTTACTGCAGTTTTGAAGGCTGACTGAGAAACATTCGAGTTTGGGTTTGGTCTGTGGAAAAGGTGGCAACCCTACTATGACAGACAACTTTTTATTGTCAAATTCAGATAAAACAGAGGTAATGTTTTTTTTTTTTTTCAGGTGGACAGCTTCCCTTACTCACTGAAAGATGAAATGAGGAATCTGGGTGTAATTTTTGACCCATATCTTTCATTTGAACCACATATAAGAACATAAGAACATAAGAACATAAGAAAGTTTACAAACGAGAGGAGGCCATTCGGCCCATTTTGCTCGTTTGGTTGTTAGTAGCTTATTGATCCCAAAATCTCATCAAGCAGCTTCTTGAAGGATCCCAGGGTGTCAGCTTCAACAACATTACTGGGGAGTTGATTCCAGACCCTCACAATTCTCTGTGTAAAAAAGTGCCTCCTATTTTCTGTTCTGAATGCCCCTTTGTCTAAACTCCATTTGTGACCCCTGGTCCTTGTTTCTTTTTTCAGGCTGAAAAAGTCCCTTGGGTCGACACTGTCAATACCTTTTAGAATTTTGAATGCTTGAGTTAGGTTGCCACGTAGTCTTCTTTGTTCAAGACTGAACAGATTCAATTCTTTTAGCCTGTCTGCATATGACATGCCTTTTAAGCCCGGAATAATTCTGGTCGCTCTTCTTTGCACTCTTTCTAGAGCAGCAATATCTTTTTTATAGCGAGGTGACCAGAACTGCACACAGTATTCAAGATGAGGTCTTACTAGTGCATTGTACAGTTTTAACATTACTTCCCTTGATTTAAATTCAACACTTTTCACAATGTATCCGAGCATCTTGTTAGCCTTTTTTATAGCTTCCCCACATTGTCTAGATGAAGACATTTCTGAGTCAACAAAAACTCCTAGGTCTTTTTCATAGATTCCTTCTCCAATTTCAGAATCTCCCATATGATATTTATAATTTACATTTTTATTTCCTGCGTGCAGTACCTTACACTTTTATCTATGAAATGTCATTTGCCATGTGTCTGCCCAGTTCTGAATCTTGTCTAGATCATTTTGAATGACCTTTGCTGCTGCAACAGTGTTTGCCACTCCTTCTACTTTTGTGTCGTCTGCAAATTTAACAAGTTTGCTTACTATACCAGAATCTAAATCATTAATGTAGATTAGGAATAGCAGAGGACCTAATACTGATCCCTGTGGTACACCGCTGGTTACCACACTCCATTCTGAGGTTTTTCCTCTAATCAGTACTTTCTGTTTTCTACATGTTAACCACTCCCTAATCCATGTACATGCGTTTCCTTGAATCCCAACTGCGTTCAATTTGAGAATTAATCTTTTGTGCGGGACTTTGTCAAAAGCTTTCTGGAAATCTAAATAAACCATGTCATATGCTTTGCAATTATCCATTATCAATGTTGCATCCTCAAAAAAATCAAGCAAGTTAGTTAGGCACGATCTCCCTTTCCTAAAACCGTGTTGACTGTCTCCCAGGACCCTGTTACCATATAGGTAATTTTCCATTTTGGATCTTATTATAGTTTCCATAAGTTTGCATATAATAGAAGTCAGGCTTACTGGTCTGTAGTTACCTGGTTCAGTTTTGTTTCCCTTTTTGTGGATCGGTATTACGTTTGCAATGTTCCAGTCTGTTGGTACCCCCATATAAAGAAGGTAAACAGTGTCTTGCTTTTCACCTTAGAAATATTGCTAAAGTAAGGTGCTTTCTTTTGCTGCAGGATGCTGTGTGATTGATGCAAGTCTTTGTATGATCTAGGCTTGACGATTGCAATGTCCTGTTTTCAGGTATCCCAAGCTATGTTTTATCCCGATCTAGGATTGATTTTCAGGTCCTACTTTTAACCTGTAAATCCCTGAATGGTCTGGCCTCAAACTTAAGGGATCTTTTAGTCCCTTATATTCCTGGGCAGCTTCTCCGATCCCAGGATGCTGGGCTGCTTACTGTCCCAGGGGCTTTTAAGAAAAACACAGGTATATATATATATATATTTACCAGCTCATTAGTAAATCTATAAAATAACCATGGGAATGTAGTATTTATTTATTTATTTATTTATTTAGCAGACGACTGTTGGTAAACCACACTTATTTTTATGTAAATGTTTTGAACCCTAATATTCTGAAATAAATCTCAGCACATGGTATTAACACTAGGACTGCCATGGCAGTCATTTTGAGGGTTTGAGGTATTCAAATTTTAGTTACTCTGCGTGTCTGAAAGTTATGTGGTTGTCCGTTTATGACTTTTCCTAAATATATGTATTAAATACCCTAACAGCATTTGAAAGGCAGGATCACAAAAATAAGGAAGTTATAATCCACCTAGAACTGCCAAAGCAGTAATTTTGACTGCCTTTTACAATACATGTTTTTTTATTTTGAATATAACCTACAATATTCAATATATATATATATATATATATATATATATATATATATATATATATATATATATATACACACACACACACACACACACACAAGCCTCTTGTTATCTCTGCTGGACCTGGCAGCCATCAGTTCCTTTTGGACACAACTCAAAAGTTTTATTCAAGCACGACATATCAAACATCTGCACAGTCGGAATGCTGTATTTAAATGAGCAATTAAACATAAAATGGTTTTATTTTCTAACTTGCCACATATAAAGCACTATTTAAAAAAATGAAAAACTATAATAAAATAAACACTTCAAAAGAAACTAGTGTGTAAACAGGTATATGAAGTTTAAAAAGATTAAGTTTACTGTGTTCAAGAAAATGACACAGAAGAGGAACTGGCGACATTGTTTGGAAATCCAGAAATCCAGGTCTCAAAAAACAACATCTGGCACCCATGCCTGCACAATCTGTGGTAATGTGTGGTAAAGTGGTTGATAGTGTGCAGGTGCAGGTGCAGGTGCAGGTGATTAAAGAACATACAGACAATTGTAATCCAGGTGAAAAGGTTTGTTTTATTTATTTTTAAGTCCAGTGCCCGAAGGCAAAACAAACAGCAAATAATAATGGAGGTAAGTAATACAGCGGCGTGTATTACTTAATTTATAATAAAAATTATTTGACCCGCAAATAAAAGTTCTGTTATTTATTATACACCCACATAAAACACATACCCAAGTCTGTTAATGCATGAATTAATGCTAGTGGTGCAAATACAGTTTTCTTTGTGACAAAGATGCAGTGTTGTCCGGTTTCGTGCTGGCCCCTGGCGACAGCTCTGAAACTATATTAACTGTCTGGTAACGTGCAAGACAAGACGAGACAATTACAAACAAACAAAAACACAACACTCATGATTTCTGGCAACAATACACTTTTACTGTCCTTCTGGCTTTTATTCACTACAAACCAAATGCGAAGGAACAGATTACGATTCTCCGTCCCCTTTATATGCTCTCACACATGACCCCTTGGTAAAGGAATGCAGCTGCCTTTACAATCTGCGGCTGCTACATTGATTTCCCTTCAAGGTCGATACCTTCTAGCAACGGCGTCTCGCCTTTTTCCAGACTGACCAACTTCCTGACCCACGGAAAAAACTGTCAAGCCAGCCTGTCCGAAAAACTCTGTCCTCGTTTAGCATCCTCACAGGTTGGGAGGGAGATATACAACCAAAGTGTATTGTATTTCTGTCACATCATGTCGTAGAACCTTGTTGCTTTTTAGATGAAGATGAGGAAGGTTATGGGAAATCTGTCATTTGTACCCACTGCACAAAAGCTCAATGTGTAGTAAATCAACAGAAAGGAACGGAGAGAAAACAGGAAAAGCAAGCAAAAATAAAAAAGGAAAGAGCTTTCATCAAAACGTAAAAAATCTGGACTGTGTTTAGAGTTCTAGTACCAAAATCAGACCGGGGAAAAACAGCTCATGCTTGTAAAAGTATACATTTGCCAGTTATTTTATAGATTTACAATGAGCTGGTAAATGTACCGTATATAATTGCTGGTCATTTTATAGATTTACAGATGAGCTGATAAATGTATACATTTCCTGGTTCATTTAGGGTTAATGATATTATAAATGAACCATAACATAAATATAACATTGCTTTTATATCTTGCTGTATATACAGTAAAAATCTGAGAAATGCAGTATGTTGATAAATAATTTTAAAAATCTTGAAAATAAGAAAAATTACATTGCATCGAGTTGAAACTAGGAAGGTTTCCTGTTGCGGATGTGATGTGTGATGTTGGAGAGTTTGAGTAGTTGTAAATGAGTGTGAAATAAGGCAAACAGAAGTGTGAACACAATAAGTTATTTGCTGTATACAACTGGGATTTAGTTCCCAAATGAGTGTTAAAGATGTTTTGAAGTTGAAAGATATGAAACTTCTTCATTTAGAAAAGTAAGTTAACAAATAATTTGTCCAATATGTAAATTGTAGACAGAACATGTGGGAATGCCTTTATGGAATTGTATTCAGATCAGCAGGCACATACAACACTGGATGGATGGGATAGCATTCTGCATTTCCCAAATATCACAATGCACCTTCAATAGAATAAATTCAATATTGCTTTACTGATGCCAGCCTGGTGTGTTGCCGTGTTTGTACACTCTATCACAACAAGTATCTTTAGGGAGAATGATTGACTCACAGATTTAGTCTATAGCTCATTTTAAATTTTATATCAGCAATGAAAATATTTCAAAAACTGTTAATATATGTTTACACAGCTTTTACCATTGTCACCCATTCTTTTCCTGTGATGTGTCACAGTTATAAATGTACCTTAATTCAGAGAATGTTATTTTAAATGGAATATATTAATGACTGTGGCACCATTGAACTTGGACATTTCATTTTGTGATTAAGCCATTCAGAAATGTATTTGTTTATCATCAGCGGGACCAGAAATAAATGGTGTGTGTGTGTTTTAAACAATAATCATAAGTTTATTTATGAAATCCAGCAGTATAAATCTGAAATTGCAAAAAACTGCTTTAATTTTTAACTCTCGATTGCTAGAGGAAAGAATCACATTCAGAACAAACCCTCTGCCTATAACTTGTTTTGAAAACAGATTAAAGATTGAGATTGAAATCACATATGTTTTTGAGCACTGAAAAAAAAAAAATTATTAGGATATCTATGGGGGTTCCAGATTATTATTATTTATTTATTAGGAAACACCCAGGGTGACTTACAATTATTACAAAATATCAAAATATAAAGTATCACCTTACAAAATATCACAGTACTGAAAATCACAAAAAAAATATCATTATAATTAAGAGCAGTTATAACGTACAACGAAATCAGTAGAAAATAAGATCAAATTCAAATAAGAGCTAAGTAAAGAATACAGTAAATAATTACATTTAAGAGCGAGTTTGACTGAGAGCAGTTAACTTATAGTAAAAATATGTGTTTTTATGACCTAAGGAGGTGCCAGAAAGTTGTAAGGGACTGAACGGTTCTGGTATCCGTGGGTAGGTCGTTCCACCACTGAGGGGCAAGGCAGGAGAAGGAGCGGACTCTGGAAGCAGGGAAGCAGAGAGGGTTACAGCTAATCTGCTGGTGGAGGAAGAATGGAGGGGGTGAGAGGGGGTGTAAGGAGAAAAATAGTCTGGAGATAGGAGATAGCAGAAAGGTCGAGACAGCGATAGGCAAATACAAGAGTTTTGGATTGAAGCAGCAATACTGAGCCAGTGGAGGGAGTGGAACAGTTGTGTAGCATGGGAGAAACGATGTGTCAAAATAAGTGTTTAGTACAATGTAGTGGCCAGACCTCAGGGCCCAGGTATAGTGTAATAGTTACCTAGGGACTGTAGGTTATTTTCGGGATGCATTCATGCATTAGGTAAAACAGATTGTACAGAAGTAAAAACTCTTCTTTACATGTCAACACTATTACACAAGTCAGACAAGGATACAAGTACAGTAATAGTCACTGGCAAATTACAGCTTATCCATGGCATTCCCTTGCAGGAAGAGATGGAATCCTCTGGAAACTATGTAACTAACTAAATAAATGAACTACAAATGCAATAGTGTATCAAGTAGGCACAAAACATACTTTTTTCAATCTTTTTGCATTACAAAGCACAGTTTGGCTTGATTCATTGTTAAAGTATATTCCAACTGGTTTTATTGGTTAATGAAGGCATTAAACTATGTCCTCTTTAATTGTTTTAAAAACAAAAGATAAGGGAAGCTTTGTGATGCAAACATCATATTTAGTAGCCCTGTGGACAGCAGGCAGCAGACATGCATCTGTTATTCAAATTACTGTTTTAATATTATCAACATATTGTTATACATATTGCTGATACTTATTTTATATTGTATACACGTACTTACAAATCACAATTTCAAAATAAACACGTCGGCCTGTTCATGTCAAAACAATATATGAGACAATGCTTCAATCCCATCTTTTTTCATCTCATATTTGCATATTTTGCTCATGGTGAAATGTAATTTGCTGAATTTAATTAAGGGAAATTCAAAACCAAATATTGTAAAAGGTAGAAATGTTTTCTTTTTTTAAATTGCTGTCATATTAAACCTTCATGTTGTATTCCTTTGACAACACTTGCTTGTAAACAAGCCCCTGGCTCTATACAGTTTTACCCTTCTTACATGTTTGCAGTAAATGAACAACCAGTTTCTATTTGTTTAGATGCACCACAGCACAAACAATACCATGCTGCATAATGAAGTGAAAATACATGTATTCTGTTGTGTGAATAGTACATAAAGCATCTGTTGGGTGTGATAAAGGGAATTAGTAAAGGTCCCACATTTAAACACATAAT
This sequence comes from Polyodon spathula, assembly GCF_017654505.1. Classification (NCBI taxonomy): domain Eukaryota; kingdom Metazoa; phylum Chordata; class Actinopteri; order Acipenseriformes; family Polyodontidae; genus Polyodon; species Polyodon spathula. Next base: position 79,211,183 of record NC_054536.1, on the reverse strand, counting down.
AAGAAAATGTGATAGCTTGTGCAAACTCTATATTTGTGAACTGCTTTGCAAATTAAATTGGGTTTAATTAATCCAAATGTTTAAAAAGGTGGCTGCAAAATTAGAAAGCATACATGTAGTGTGACGAATATATATATATATTTTAAAACAATAAAAAATAGCCTTTATACTAACATTTCAGAAATAAAATACCTTATGAAACCATAGTGAAAATATCAGATTTGTAGCTGTATTCTTTTCCCACAAGATTGCAGAAGACAGGCAAGGCTGTAAGTAGCTGGTGCTGCATGCTTGTGAGCTGAAGCAACACTTAGGTAAACAAACATAGTCAGGTATGATTTCTGATCAGGTAGGGTGCACAAAGGGTTAGACTGTAATAATATCCATTTTAATAGCTACCAGCTAAATAACAGCACCCTAAATCTATAAACATAATTTTATTTGTAGCTAGAGCTCATTGTTATTATATAGTGGTGGTCCGCCTAAATTAGCCCATTTCGGTTAGTGGGTAGTTTTGCTGCTCCTTTAGGATGAGCTGATGGGTTTGCAATGGATTTCTCCCTAGTGGCTGAGGAGTTAATAATACTGACATCAATATAAGACACTTACTTGGCTCTCGACTACAACGCTTGCTCTTAACTTGAATGTGAAGATATGCGTCTTTAAACTGTACAGTTTACAGTTCACCCTTTTCTATTCATTCAAATGAAGGATGGAGGTGCCAGTTCATTATATTGTAATAAACATGTACTCACGTTTGTTCCGAATTTTATAACACTGTTTATTTTTTTCTTTTATTTATCTGACCGAACACAGCATGGATATGTAAGTAATGTTAGGGAACGCTATTAAAATACTTTCACGTGGCAGGGTTTGGCAATGTGAAAGCTCTGCCAGTGCACAGGTTTGTGTGTGTGGGCAATACTGGGTTAGTGGGAATGTGGCTGGAGCCACAGGTGTATAAAAAGGGTGTTAATGTGAGAGTTAATGTTGGGGTTAGTAAAGGTGAAGGAGCGTGTTGTGCTGCTGGTGTGTTCATGAGTTTTTTGTGTAGACCTTTTGTTTTGGCCCTTGTGCCTTTGTGTTTGTTAATGTGTTTTGTTTAGTGTCTGTTAGTTTGTGTTATTAAATGTGCTCATCACCACTTTAAACCTGCAACTTCTGGCTCTGGTGTCTCTCTTCCTGCTGGCACCAGGCTGGACTGCGACACTATTCTTTCACACAGGGCAAAAGCCCTGCACTTAAAATAAGAAAAAGAAAAAAAACACGAAACCCTGTTAAGGGACAGGTGGCCGAGTTGTTTGCTTCATTGATGAGCAATTAAATCGACCACTTGCTATAAAAACACCTGGCTAGAGTAACCAGTTAATCAGTGTTTGGACATAGCTTTAGGTACTACTGTATTGCAATATATTATTGTAGTATTTTGTGTGTTTAGCTTAGAGCTAATACCAGTATTTTATTGTATGAGTTTTTTTCTTTTTTTTTGGGGGGGGGGTCTTATTGCTAGGTCTGTGTGAAATAAAAATTGCCATTTTAAAATATTTTTTGTTGTCCTAGGGTTATTGTGTAGTGTCGTGTGTTGGGATTTGGCTGTTTTGTCAATTAAAAATTTAGCATGCCATCATCTTAAAGATAAAGAAACGCTGCAGCTTTAAGAAGATTAAATGTTGAGATTTTTTTTTATTGCATAGTGCAGATGTGTCTTATGTAGCCCAATACATACTATTCCCACTGTTGAATAATACGCCTTTTAGTAATCCTGTATATAGACGTAAACTCTATATTCTAACCACAGGAGTCAACACACTTCAAATAACGAGGCTTTTTGCAGCTGTGATACTGTGATACTGTTTCTTTTTATGGTGTTAAGTGGCATGTGCTCAGCAGTAAATCTGAATGTTTTGCTGAATGACTGTTATTAAATATGTATGTCTTTGGCAAGCACATATAGTACATCAGATTATGCTTTGGCATTGCAACTAGGGCAGACAGCAATGTATACAAATTATTTTCACATTTGATTTTTGATCAGTCCAGATCAAACAGTTTTATTATTTCCATTTGCATGTTAGCACACATGTTACACATACCACTGGTAGTTAGTTTTCCAAGGCTTATTTTATGATATTTACAAATGTATTAAGTAGAACACTTTTGATCTTTTGTATGTCTCACTGTTTTAAGAGTAGTATCTTGTGCATTCTTTGTTTGCAAGTGCTGTAACGCTAAAGGCAGTGTGATTCATGCACAATGGATGTCTGAGACAGCACTCTTAAAACGATAAGATGCATTAACTTAATAATTGTGATAAAATAAGGAAATATTTAAAATTCAAAATGACTTTTTACTGTTGACTTTGTATAATGATTTAAGAGTTAACCTGGAGGGATTAATTTAATTCTGACAAATAAGGAACATTTTGTACAACTGAAATTCCTTGTATGTAGAGTGTAAGAAAATATATTAATACAAATGTCAGGAACTAAGGGTGCAGTGGAGTTTGAAGACTGGAATTCAGCCAAGGAAACTGAGGAGCTGTAACAAATCAGAAAATGTTCAGTATTTTTGTTTTGTTAAAAAACTGAATTTAGAAATACAAAAAGAAACTTAAATTCAATGATAAACATTTTGACTAAAAGTTATTATTATTTTTTTTTGTTCCCAATGTCTTCTGGTTGAAATATTTGTCATTTTGTTGTACATCAATATAGCACAAGGGTCAAAGCAACAGATACAGAGAAAAGTACACCCAAGTGGCAAAAGCAATGCAATATAGATGTAATAAAATAAACTATAGTTCTAATAAAATACAATTTGTATCAGAGTGCACATCAAAGGATGGTAATTTAACTTCAGTACACTGAAGAACCTGTATATAATATCATTTCAATGCCACGCAAATAGAAACAGTGGGATATCATGATATTGGCACACTTTATTGTATATGTCATTCCATCCAGATGTGGCTTCCAATCCGGCAACAAAGAAACGTTTTGTACTTCATTGGAACTTCAGGCTATAGACGTCTCAGCACATGACAAGCAGCAATGTAGTGCCCACAAAATAAGATTGTTTGAATTTTTGCTTTGCTGCGGTTCAATCCCGGGTTTGCCCACATGAACTCTCTTATGTCTGTGTGTTTTGTTCCTCCATTACCTCCAACAAGGATGACTGGGTGTCTTTATTTTTTGGGACCGTTCTAATCTAAGATATATTTCTTGTTTCAGGTTTAATCGCTGTCAATAAAAACACTCTTGCACCGGTTGGCTTCATTATTGTAAACAGAGGTGTAACAACAGGATTTAGGCCCTGTCCACACTACATAGCAAATATCGAGAACTGTGCTCGAAACCATTCTAATGAATCCAGCTCAAAGCATCCACACTAATGTACTGTTTAATCTTGCATTGGGCTTAATGCGTACACACACTATTAAAATAGTTCTGTTACAATTCCTAGCAGAGCAATGAACACTGGAGATTATTCCGATAGTATCCCACCATGCATTTTATTTTAAAGCAATGTATTGTGCCCCATATTAATAGAGATCCATATTGCTAAAAATAAATAAAATAAGCATTTTGGAAAAAGTAAATGCAAACATACACTCACAAGTAGTGCTTGAAGTTTTGGGGTTTTATTTTTAATCAGGTGAAGTCCCTTTAAACAAATTGAGCTGATTCCATTTTTCATAATTAAACTCAGAAAAAGCTGCTAATTACAAATCAATCTCTGTTTTTACCTTCATATATTGCCTGAGCCTAATTCTGGTCCTTTTAATTTTATTTCAAACAAAGCTGACAAATGACGAGAATTGTTCATCCCTGATCTTACTTTTAACTCGCATTTTATTTTTACAGTCGCCTAATTTACCGTTGTGTAAAAATTAATAAAAATGAATACCTAGTGCAGAGTGTACACTGATAGTGTAGCACCCCCACCAATGACCAGCTCTCTATACTTAATTGGATTAATTAGGTTTAGATGACTATGCCAATTTGGAATAATTATCATTTCCAAATAATTATTATGCAGATTCTGTAATAACCAAGGAATAAGTAGTGGTGTGAAGGAAAGTTGAATGCAAACCAAGTTAAAAGAAATCCACAGTACTTTTATTGCACAGATATAATTAAAATACAGCAGGCACCTAAAGCAGTGATTTAGCAGTTAGTATGAAGAGTTCAACTAAACAAATGAAAACAATATACAAGTCCAATTATCAAACCCTAAAGACCATTTGCATTTAGCAATAGTATATTGAGGTATTTTAATAGCCAGTTAACAATAGTGCACTATTTAACAGCATTAGATAAAAGTAATTTAATAAAAATAAATCCAAAGTGCCACATCACATAATAAAAAAGGAGTTATATAAAGATGTTTTGCAAATAAGTATTACTAATAGTCCAAAAACAATAAAAACAGTTTTAGTTTAATAATGATCCAAAAACACTTAATAAGACATTTTTACAGATCAACTGAAATAATTCAGTGCACGAGAGCGAGTAAAAAAAGGAATCTGCCCAGATTTACAGCCACATCTTGAGAACAAGCGAAAAACTTATTTTGTTATAAACAAAACAGAACGCAACCTTTGTTTGAGAGTCCAGGGGATACTGTGGCCACACCACTAACAGAGTGAAGAAAAGTTTATTGCATAGAAAAACTTTAGATCACAAACTGTTTTGGCAGCGTAATAAACGCTGATACAAGTACAAACAAAAGCTTGTCTTACCCCAGAATGGCCAGTTCCCCAAGCCCTGTGCTCTCAGCTCACAAACAAATAGGTAGTGCCTACCTGGAAGATTTTTATAATTATAAATATAAATTAATTATAAATTATAAATATCCAGCATGTATTAGGCACTATCTGTCCGGTACCAGAGGGGCTTTATTCCCATTGTGGCTCGATGGGGCCTAGTATGCTCTACTGCCAAAAGTCCATGTGTAGAAAATCTGGAACAATCCATCAAACTAGTCTATCCAAATAGGGCAGACCCTCCCACAGCAGGTGGAGAAGAAGCCACGGAGGCAGCAGGGGTCACTTCTCTTTCAGCAACAGGGGCAGTAGTAATGACATCAATAGTGGTTCCATCTTCAGAGGCAGAAGCAGCAGTGGGGGTCACAGCACCAACTTCTCCTTTGATAGGGACAGTAGAGGTGGCAGCAGCAGCTCCTCCTTCAGCAGGGACAGAAGCCATAATGGCAGCTCTCTGCCAACCAAAACACCTGCCCCAGAGGGCACCCACTCAGCTGCCTCTCCATTCACTGATCCTCCTGGTATTACGGTTTGTCCAACCTCCCGTGGGGGTCTAACTGGGGGAAAGAGACATGGCATTAACAAATTTCTATGAAGAACTCTTTCTCCACCCACCCCATCCTTCCTCTTAACCACATATGCAGGCAGATCTGGATTGGACTGCTTTACAGCATAATATGGTTCAGTCTCCCATTTAGCTTTAAATTTCCCAACTTCTCTCTTAAGTGTTTATTAAGAACCAACACTCTCTGACCAGGCAGCAATGGGCTGCCTCAAGACTTCTTATCAAACTGATATTTCTGAGAACCAGCACCTTGCTCAGATGCTTCTCTAGCTTTCCCATAGGCATACCACAACGTCTTGTGGTGTTGCTGGACCCAGTTATTAACAGTTAGTCCCTCCTCAGGTATCAATTCACCTAAAGTCAAATCAATTGGCATACAAGCATATTGTCCAAACATCAAATAATAAGGGGCAAAACCTGTGGACACATTCACAGTATTATAATAGGCATTTACCATTTCCAAAATGAATTCAGAGCATTTATATTTCTTTTCCTTCTCTAAAGTGGCCAACATACCTAACAGCATGCAGTTAAAACGTTCGCACTGTCCATTCCCAGCAGGGTGATACAGTGTTGTACGTGATTTCTTCACACCATAAAGAGCACACAATTCTTTAATTAAATGGGACTTAAAATTTGGACCCTGATCGGAATGGATTTGTACAGGACAGCCATAATGCAAAATAAAATTCTGTCTCTGGTCTCAGTCTCTGGTTAGTATGGCACCTCCATATCTAGGAAAGTGATCTGTTATCACAAGAACATGTTGATGGCCACTTACAGCTCTTTTTAGGGAAAGAAAGTCCTTAGAGACCAGCTGTAGAGGTGCAGATGTAACTACAGGAACAAGGGATGCACGTGCCTGTGCAACAAGAGTCTTCTGTGCACACCATTCCTGGACATCAATTTGTATCTTAGTCCAATAGAACCACCTCCTTACCAAAGTCTTCTCTACCCCAAAATGAGCTGCTCTATCATGCAAGCATCTCAAAACCAAAGACTTGCATTTGACTGGCAGTACCACCGATTGTATTACTTCTAGGGTCTATGAGTCTTGGTACTCTTGACGCAATAACTTAACCATTCCCATTGCCTCAAAAACTTGCGAAAATCAAAAGATTGAAAATCCCTCTCTTGCTGGGTAGGAAACCTCTCCCATATCTTCAGCTGCAGCACCTTACTCACCACTGGGTCATCTTGTTGTGCTTGTTCCCATCCACCATCTGGACATATGTCGGACAGATCATCTTCCAATTCCACTTGCTGAACAGCTTCCCCTGGCCTCTCCATTAGAACGACCTGTAAACAAGCATACACCACTTCTTGGGTAATACTGACCTGAACCAGGGTTATTGAAAGATCACCATCCATATGGGCAGTATCTCCAGTCTCAGGCCACCTTGATAAGTTGTTTGCATTCCCATTTGTCTTCCTAGCTTGTTACTTGATTTCAAACTGGTAGTTAGCCAGCTGAGCCATCCAGTGTTGGTCCAAAGCTCCTAACTTAGCTAATAATGATTGGATCGCATTATTGAGGAGTTTGGTGATAAAACGAGTGATCAGGAGAGGATTTATCAGTATGCCAGTCTATAAAGAGGTATGTGAAAAATACAGCAAACAATTGGTGGGGCTTGGCTGGAGATGCAGTACTGATGTCCTTTTGCTATGCAGGGCCTTTTAAACCTTTTAAACTGAGTGTGAAAATAAATTGGAGCTGATGTGCCTGACAAGTGCTGAACAAATGGACCGCTAAGGGTTAAGACCTATATACAATAAGCAAAGTTTTCCAATAGCTATATTCACTTCTCCTTCCCTTCCTAAGTATCGAAGTGCACAATTTAGTGGCTTTTCTCAGAGTTAATTGACCTGATTAATATCACTTCAAAGGAATTGGGCATGCATGGTGGTAGTAATCTGAATTTATATTATCAAGAGTTTGTTAACCAGGCAAAATAAGTATTTTGGGCTAAAATAATAAAAAATAAAATAAAAAAACACCACACCAGGGCTACTATAACTACTATGTTTTGTATTTTTTATTTTTTGTTAATGTTAATATAGCTCAAAACAATGGGCCAAATATTCAAACGCCTTACGTATGTCACAAGGGGAGGTGTAGAGATTTTTTTTTTCTGATAGTACTTTTTTGTGAAAAAAGTTGCACTTTTGAGTGAGATTCAAAATAGATGCTACTTTGGAGAAAATGGGTTTGTGGGTTGTTCTCTCGCAAGTGTTTTTTCCTCAAATTTGGGGGAGGTGTCATGAATAAACCCACAAGTTCACCACCATGAGCTAAATTCAAAAGTGAATTTGCTTGCAAATCACTATGTTGTCTGGAAATCACTTAAGACTGGTTACACTCCTATTAATACTAGAACCCCCATGCGGGTCATTGTGACCCATTTTGCACTTAAAATGTTAATTACTCTTCCATTGTAAATCGTATGTGTATGTCCGTTTTTGACTTTTCCTAAATATATGAATTAAATATCCTGACGGCGTTTGATAACCAGAATTGCAAAAATGATAAAGTAATAAACAGTTCTACCGAGAACCGCCACACAGGTCAATGTGACCCATGCATTAGAATACATGTCTTTTTAATATAACGTAAGATATTCTATTATTTTTGTAAAAAAAAAAAAAAAAAAAAGCCAGAAGATGTAGAACTAGAGTGACAGATGGCCAGGACTCAGGAATTCAAAACAAGGTAAGTTTACTTGTCTTCGGGTCTCAGTGTCAGTAGACATTAACACTAATATTAAACTTACACAGAGTTTTGAGGGGTTGTAACCCAAAAGTAAAGTTCATAAAAATAAACAAAACAAAAAATAACACACAAAAGTTCTTTAAGAGTTGGGATCTGGAGTCTTCACTCACGGTTAACCATAAAACAGTTTTGCCAATAATGGTCACTGTTTTTTTTATTTTTCCACATTACAACTTGTGACCAGGCTTCTCTCTTCCTCTTTGCCTTTTGTACCTCATGGTAAAGGATTTTAATATTCACAAGTCCATAAATGCTTGGTATATTCCACTCTGTAATAATAAAACTAATAAAAACACACTGGGTGTCTGATACAAGCGACAGCTTGTCGTATTGTGCAAACGACACTTCTCATCTGTATAATAAACAGTGCTGCTACTTGTAACATTTAGAGTATTTGAAATGTACGTCGTTATTCATTGCATATATGATTGACAGAAAATTCTTCAGAGTTTTTCATTGATACTGTCAGCAAGGAAGTACAGAGTACCAGCTTGGAGAAGGTGTTTACTAACATTCAAACAGGGCCAAATGCATATAAAATATGTCACAAAGACGGCTGCAGTGGGTGACATCAAACCAGTAACCAGGAACCAGGAAATAAACAACAGAGGTGGAGTTTGGTGAAGCTGAGCGAATGGTCTCGCTCAGCATTTGATATTTAACAGACTGTGGCAAAGTGGTTGGTAAGGGGAACAGATGTTGCGGTGATGCGGTGCAGGAGTGATGAACAGACAACAGTGATTCAGTGAATAAGTGCTTTATTGCTCTTTTCCAGGTCTGGCGACCGTCAAAAATAATAAATCCCCGGCAATACACAACAATGTGTAAAGCACGGGGATAATGAAAACAAGGGCACAGTCCCGAACAAAAACAACGGTACGGTCGCCAGTCCTGGGTGATCGAAAACGTGCAGGTGCTCAGTGCAGTGGTGCTCCGGATAGTGCTCTCCTTTCGACAGCTCCAGAGATGTGCGTTAACTGTCTATTAGTGCGACAAAGACAGACAATTACAGACAGACAGAAAATAACACACAGCACGTAAAACACTCTTCACAAATACTCTGAGAGCTCCTCTCTCAGTCCTTCTCTCCTAACGTTAACCCAAACGAAGGAGAAGATCAGCGTTACCCTGGCCCCTATATGTAATCCTGCATGATATCGAGATAAACGGTTGCAGCTGCCTTATTACTTGCAGCTGCCTCTCGTTTACCTTTCAAATCAATACGGTCTTACAACAGAGTCGCGCTTCCCTCCAGGCTGACCCACTTCCCTGACCCGGAAATGAACTGTCAGGCCAGCCCTTCCAGATACTTCTCCTCCCGTTCTTTAGCGCCCTCACAGGTCGGGAGGAAGATTCATCACCAGAACTCATCTTTCCGTCACACAGACAGACAGAAAATAAAAGGTTGTAAGACAAACAAGACACAGGACACGGCACTGGTAGCCAAAACAAAGAGATGAAACAAAATGGACTAACACTAAACAAACACAGTGAGCTGATATTTTAACTACTACCACTGTTATTATTATTATTATTACCTCCGTCTCCAATCCCGTACTCCACTCACCGAACACACAACCTTGAGTGAGTGAAAACATGCTACTTTTATGCAGCTGTACCGAGACTCAATTGCTAATCAATCATTCAATTGGAGTCGCGGTACAACTGCACGTGAATTAATAAATTGCAATTTCCCGTGCTCACATATTATTACTTTTTACTTGCACATGAAGTGCTGTGTAATCCTCGGGCCTAAATACACATATACATTTTATGTAACACTATATATATATAATATATATATATATATATATATATATATATATATATATATATATATATATATATATACACTATTATTCTATGTTTTGTTATGGTTTGGCATTGAAACGGTTTGTGGAGACTGCAATAAATAAATACACATTTCTTTTGGCTAGATAGTTGTTAGCTTAGTTTGTTTTTATTCTCTGTTAATTAAATTATAAATTAAAAGGAAAGAGATAACCAGGCAGTTATTATTGTTGTTTTTATTTAGTTTTTTTTTTTTTTTTGAACAGGGGAAGTTAGCAGGCAGTGTCCCTGCGTGGCGGTAGGGGTACAGGCAGGCATGAACACATTTAAGTTCAACACCAACCCTAAATAAAATGTTGTTCCTGTTATTAAGCAGTAGTATAATCTGAAGCAGTGGTATTTAAAAATAACAGAAGCCAGTTTTCACTTTAGTGAAGTAGGCTACAATATCTGTTTTCATTAAAAACTTGTTGTTTATTGAAATAAATGTTCAGCTTTCATATTGAAGATTGTTGTGTAGGGGAGACCGAGGACAGTTTTTACCTTCCTCTCCATTATGCACAGATGATTTGAGCTAGTTTGACCAGAGTTTGATACAAACAATTTACATCTGTCCAACCCCCATAGTTATCCTATTTTAAGACCTGGCAAGGCATATGGCAAGAAGGTTTGAAATGTAAGGTATCCGATGTTATAATTGACCCCATGTTTAGGGTAAGTTGTAACGGTGGGTGGGGTTAGATGTAACATTTTGTGAAGTATAATTAAATAAACAACAACCCATTTAATTTAACTCAAGAATTGAATGTTTTATTGAATAAGATCAATTTTCACTTAAAATAAATGTATTGTTTTTATTTAACTCTAAAACTGAATATCTTTATTGGAAAAAAAAAAGTTCACATAAGGCTTTTATTTTTTGTTGTCCTACTTTTAAAATTTTTTTAACATCCCTAAAATTATAGGCCTTATCAAGCAAGAATATGTCACTCTGAGTCACAATTGTGATATGTGAACATTTTGTTTCCAAAATATAGTTCAGCTAATGGTGTATGAGGTCAATTGTAACACGTGTGTCAACTGGCCGCAAACCAGAGAGCCATTACTAAACATCATGTTCCAGCAAGAAACATCAAAACTAAGAGCAATCAATTGTGTCAATTATAAATACAGAGATCAGGGATGAGAATGCTAAAATGCTGGATCCATAAACTGGATAACACTGGTACCGTAAAAAATGGTGTATAAGTTGCACCGGTGTATAAATCGTCTCTTTTTGAGACAACAATTTCAGGAAAAAGCCATAGGTCACACCGGTGTATAAGGTGCTCCTGCCTTTTTAGGACCCCCTAAAATACTTAGAAAATAGACTTATACAAAGGTTTTTACAGTATATATCACAAAAAGAAAATTGGGGGGATAAAAGTATTCTACTAGGTCAAAAATCGATTTCTGTAGATAAAATCTCAAGGCTTTGGCACAGACAGCTCCTCTTTCACAGGTAAACAGAGACCTGAACTGAGCATGTATTGAGTGAGTGATGGCACGCTAGCTTGCTTCTGATTGGAGAAATTCAAGGTGTTACAACCATCCTGTGTTACAACTGTCCTTGGTCTCCCCTACTACTCATTTAATCAAACCAAGTAGTGTAGGAATTTGCTTTTATCGTTCAAGACATCGTTCAAGTCAAGTAAGCTTATTTCATTTATATATAAAAAATGACAATTGAGTCACAGTCCTTCTTTCGCAACCAGTGTAATCTTCATGGCATGTAAATGGTAAAATAATTAAATGTCTCTGGCAGGGGACTGTCTCTGTAGCGTATGCAATAACTTTGCCAATTTATTAATTTCTGCAGTGCTGCAATAATTGCAGTTTCTCTGCAACTCTTTTAGATTTCACTCGTGATTTTCCCGCAAAAAAATTGCAATGCAAGCAGAGTTGCGAGAAAAATTAGGAAATTTGCAAGACCTTTGAATATTTGCCCCAATGTACTGTATGCTGTTAATATACAGCAGTTACATTTGATTTGATACCTTTTACTTCACTATATTAATGCAATTCAGTGTTACAGTAACATCAAGATGTTTGTAAAAAAAAAGTATTTATATCCTGGGACATCAGCGCTTTCCAAAACAACTTCAAGAAAACCCTTTCAGTATTTAACCTGCCCTGTCTTGCTGCTTATTTAAATGAAGTGATTTTTGTCTTTGTAAAGCAACTTTACAAAGAAACAAAAACAAAGGCTGTAACAACAACTATTGCCACTTATTTGGTTTTTCTCCTTTGCTGACAGAGCTCTGCTTTTTCTCATTTGCTGACAGAGCTATTATTTAATTCTTTGTGGTTATGTCTAAATCTTTTAGTTTCCATTTTAATTTGAATGCTTACAAACTACACATCAAAGTTAGAACAGATGCTGCACAGCCAGCAATTACTGCAGGTCAAGAAAGGTGAGAGGGTATTAAAGGGGGTGAAAATCAGTTGCATGGCTGATAAATTTAATCGCGGAGTGTGATAATAACCAAAGGGATATTATCAGGAGCTTGTCCCACTATATTCTGACCAGAACATTTCAATGTGGTGATAATAAGCAGAGTGGGACATTAAGAGTAGAGATAATAATGGTTTTACTATATATTGTTTTAGAATGTTTTAATGTATAAGCCTACATTCTGCCAAATGAGAACATGTTTTGAAACTAGTCATTTTTTTCCTTCACTTTAAAAGCCAAATTCTGCTCCTACATGTTCTTTTGTTTAATATAATTAACCCCATGTCTGCTGTGATAATTAATACTGAACACTTGAATTAACAAGGTTCAACAGCCTTTGAAGCAAGCAGCAAGTCTTTAATGCTTTTTTTTTCAACAGTGCAGCAAGAGCAATTCAATGCTATTGATCATTGTTGTTTTGATATCTCCAGATTCCTTTTAAAGTCTGTTTAATTTCTTGATGCTCATTGGGTTTAAAGAAACCAATCACCTAACATTTTCACATCTGGGTATATAAATTTCCTTAGTTTATTCTAGCTTTCATTTTAAAATGAACAACACATCCTCTTTGCATCCTGATTTGAGGAACAGATCCTTACACATTGACCGGCAGGGTGATCTGACAGATGGCCTAGTGGAGTGATAGATTTGATTTTAATGTGTTCTCAGAGAGCAAATGAACCAAAGACAACCTACATCTCTTATGATTTATTTATTTATTTTTATTTTTATTTTTTTTGGGGGGGGGGCTTGTCTTTCAGAGGTACAGTTCCAGCAACACTCTATTGATTGTCCAATCAACCGTACCCATTCAGATAGCAAGAAAAAAGTTAGGTCATATATTTTCTTTTAACACACAAAATATTACATAGTATGCTGTACTTAAGAAGAGATCAGACACAACTTTTCCAGTGCAATAGATTTTATGATATATTTGTGGTTTCATGTGTTATGAATATTTAATTTTCCATAAAATGAAACGGATTTGTCAGGAGAGCCATTTACATTAGAAAGACAACGGTATTGCAATTCTTCGGTGTTACACATCATCGGTTTTTGCATACTTCATAAACTACAAGGATGAATAAGTTTCTGTGCCTAACAGCCCTGGCCACTGAGACCAAGAACCTTTCTGGAGTATTTGAGTCAGAGCTAAACTTCACAAGTCATTTTGAGAACCAGTGTCTTGTTTAATGTGCCTGAAATAGTCTGATCCGAACTATACACTTGATTTGATATTTACAGCTTTATTTAATTTATTATTAATTGCAGTGCCTTTGAAATGTAATTGCTGAATTTTGGCAATGTCATTGATGTATCAAAATCGGCACACCATATAGTCTATAGTCTTTATTTAGTGTGAGGAATTATGGTGAGAGATTTTAGTTGGGTAAAATGTGGATACCTAATTTCCAACTAAATGATGACTCAGATGACCTTTTCTCATACAAAGGACAATGTAGATGGTTTTAGAAAAAATATATTCTTGTTCCAAAATAAAACCATAAGAAATAATAAGATTAATAAACAGTGTAGTTTGGTATTGTATATTCTTTACACCCCAACCCTTTCTTTTTTAACCCTCTTATTTTACCCATTTAGAATAGAAGCATCTCCTCATCAGTGCTCAGGAGAGCAGGAAGTCAGCAGGTCTCTACAGATCCCACTCTCTCTTGCAGGTGCCCCAGAGCCAATGCAATGCTCCCAGTTGAATCCCTAGAGAAGGCTACTTCACACAGCCAAAACATGACCCTGCACACCCCTGACTGTATGGCTCATTCTGCACACCAAATGGTTGTGCCTTTACCAGATAAGCCACTCAGAAACTACCTGAAGAGCTGAGCAATAGCTGGGTGCACATGGAACTTTTTTCATTAGGGATTTTAGATGAAATGCTTTATGTAAACAGCACCAAATATGGGGACGAGCAGCAAATATCAATGTACGCTTGTTCATGTGTATTTTTGTTAATAAACATATCAATTTTACCTTACCACTCACAAAAAGTGATGTTTTGCTTCCAGTCTAAAAATACTATTAAAACCCCATCTTTAATATAATACAAGGTGCACAAGTAAAATTATTTGAACTACCAAGTGCTAAAATAATTTACATTTCTGTAAAGAGAGAAAAAAGGAGCTCAAGCCTCAGCTATGCCTCACTTGGTTTCTGCATTGACAATGGATTATACTTTTACTAGATTTGATCCAGTCTGATGACTTTGTGTAAGCTTGGTTGCATATACAGTACTGTTTTGTTCAGGGAGCTAAACAATTATTTCCAGACAACTAAAATATTATGTAATTTTATAAAGCAATGCTTTGTATGGAAATTTTAGTTTTATGTTGAACACCACAGGAATGGGGACAGTTATATTTACTGACCATTTTGTCCCACTGAGCCCCCTTGCTCTTTAAACATCTTGTACCCATTATTAATCACAAGCAAAATATTTTAAAGAGCAGTCAATCAAGCAAATACAATTCCTGGATCCAATTAAAACCATGGTCCTGTCATAGTGATTATATAGCATACAGTATGCCATGAGTTTTGATTTATTTTTATTTTACTTCAAAAATGGATGTTTATAGTGGCCTGTTTCCAAAGCATTAACTCAGTCTTTTATTATTTTGAATGTTACACAATGAGAAGCCTACCACTTCAATATGCTTGAGAGATATTGGTCATCTTAATACTGCCATCCTTTCACTCGGCAGAAATCTCATTGGTGTTTATCCTGAACGGTATTTTATTAATCCCCTGATTAACATCACTGAATACAATGGGAATAGGTATGTGATTAATAAAGATCTGCCACTGTTTAGATTATTAAAATATACCCATTCAATTCAAATGACTAAGTTGTTTGGTTGTAGTTTATCAAATAATAGGCCTTTCTTCTCCTAGGGATTGTATAAAGTATGAATGTTTAACAGTCTACTATTGTGAAATGGATTACCTGTCACAGTTTAGCCTCCAAGCCATGTCTCCAATATATACCATGTGACTAGTAGTGGTCTGAACATTGAAAACTAACATTGAATTTAATTCAATCTGAAAGATTAAAAATAATAATTTTGGTGGAAATCCTTGTTGCCTAGGTAACAGTTCCAAAGATAAGAACAGGCATAGCTGATCCGCTTTGGGCCAAAAAAAAAAAAAGTAACAGGATTGATATAAAATATAGTTACCATTGATGGTAGAATATTTAAAGGTTTAGTCTCATACAGAGAATCACTAATGACTATAATGTAATCTTTATCATCTTGGTTGATTTAGAAACCAGAAACTTGTCTTCTTCCTAAAATATGTTTTCAATGGGACTTCAATGAACAAAAATGTTCTGGGTCACACCTGCGACGAGTTGAATGTTCTTTTTAATTATTAAATTATTAGAAAACAATTGAGTATCATCAGCCAATCAGCTTCTCACTCTATCAGGCTTCTAATAGACAGTAGATGCCCGCTATAATGTCACAGCATCTACTGTGAAACAAATAACAATTAATATGCGCAAATGCTGGCTTTTTCATTTTGACTTGCTGTAATCTCAGTTCATATCTATTGGACAGCAGTACTAAACTGAGATACGATTGGTCCAAATTAATTTTATTATCCACCAAAACCATCCAATCAATTCTTTGCAC
Organism: Polyodon spathula; assembly: GCF_017654505.1. Taxonomy (NCBI): domain Eukaryota; kingdom Metazoa; phylum Chordata; class Actinopteri; order Acipenseriformes; family Polyodontidae; genus Polyodon; species Polyodon spathula. Next base: position 79,195,151 of record NC_054536.1, on the reverse strand, counting down.
CAATGAAAGAAACCAGTCCTGTACCCGAAACTGCCAAATGATTACAAGTTCAAGGTAAATTTAGGCTTTTTTTTTTAAAAGAAAATAATTAGACAAATCGTTTTCTAAAAGCGATAGTGTCTTCATTAATGGGCACTATCGCTTAAATGTCACATGAACAAAAATGCATAGAACTTCATCCATGCTAATTATGTTTTACGTCAATCTGTAGAGTCTTCTGTCCTATCAGTCATTCATTTGAAGGAAAATAACATTAAAGAGTAAGTAGCGGGATTCTGAAAAACACAGCGTTCCGCATCCCCACGCATCGCTACAACTGTTTAAATGAAAAATACAGCGTTCCGCATCCCCACGCATCGCTACAACTGTTTAAATGAAAAATACAGCGTTCCGCATCCCCACGCATCGCTACAACTGTTTAAATGAAAAATACAGCGTTCCGCATCCCCACGCATCGCTACAACTGTTTAAATGAAAAATACAGCGTTCCGCATCCCCACGCATCGCTACAACTGTTTAAGAACTTTTCAAAATATCCACTCTAGAGCACTGGGGTTTAAGATCTGTCCTCTAAATTACTGCAGGGAGAAAAACAAAAAGAAAAAAAAAACATAACAAGTGCTCTGGCTTTTCTGTTCCATAGCACATCATGGATCATTATTGCTGTGTTACCTGTTTGACAATGTGGATAATATTCCTTACACTATCAGTGCACTAGAGCGGATATTTTGAAAAGAACTTTGAAGCAGACTAAGTTATAAGTGTAAAAAGTTGTCAGGATGTATATATATCTATATATACGATATATATACTATATATTAACTATATATATATATAGTATATATATTATATATATATATATATATTTTGTGTCAAACACCAAATTGACACAACATACTGGCCAGTAAATTAAGTTTTATTATGTCAGAGATAGGGGTCAATGAATAAAGTTGTGTAACTTGGTGTCCAGCATACATCATTATACATAAAGTTATCTGATAATCTGATACACCCTTTGAAAGCTGAAGTCTTTAGATTTCAACTGCATGGATAATATTTGTATGCTGTTTGACAGCTTTACAAAATGTAATTTAACTCTATTTGAAAATAACCCTCAATTTCCTGAACTTGTTGACATGAAAACTTATAGTGCAGGTACACTGTCTATACACAGCATACAAAATTCAAGAAGGGACAGAAAGAAACACGGGGAAAAGTCATTGGGGAATTCCCTTGATCAAGAGGATATACAAATGTATTCACCACCTCAATGAAATGCATATTGTGATGCATAGAGAATTTGATACATTAATAAATCACCATGCATTCAAAGATAATGATCTTACTTGATGCATGGGTCGTGCAAAGAAACTACATACATTCAATACCATTGATAGTCATGAAGCAAGTGGTGGTTCAGGCAGGGAACTCCCTTTTAATCAGTCAATCAAATCAATCTTATTAAGCGTTGATAATCAGACAATTGTCACTCGAAATAGCAGCACCTTATCGCTAACAACGAAATTACTTGTCCAATGATTGTCAGGTAAAGGATCCAGATCTTTCCTGATCCATTACCTCCCTGCTGCGAGTTACAGTTTGCCTCCTCCTCTCCAGCCTCCACCTGTTTTTTGGCTTTGTCTAAGGCGGAGGACAGCTATCTGCCCCCTGCCCATGGCTTTCCTACAGTCAGCCTCTCCACTTATAAGCGGAACAATAGGGTTCCCTGAGGCGAGGACAAAGGCCAAAGATGTATTATATGTTAATGTGTTATCCAAGAACGTATAATATGCATGAGTGTCTGAACTGTAATAAATATTTTATCTAGTTCCCTGACTGAAATAAGATTCCGAGTATGACTGTCAATTGGTAAAAGATAAAAGGTGCATTGCTTTCGGTTCCAAATACACATTTGCAGCATTTCTATGAAGACAATAAACATAACTTTTATTCAAAACTATACCAGTATATCATTGAAATGGGCCCAGTCTGAGACATTACCTGAACTTCACTATTTTTTAAATACTTAGCTTTTGTCAAAACCGAATCCATACTTGTTAAATAAAATTGATACACGCCATAAAATTAGTGGTAAATGAGAGTTATACAGCCAACCACGAATACAGGATTAATGTCAGGATAAAGTAAATGAGGTGAAATACAAAGGTGTGAGGGGACATTTCTCATGATAAGATATCATAATGAGTTATATCTATGGAGCCAGCCAGCCACATCAAAGAGAAAAGATACAACATTTATAAATCCTGTATTGTACATCCAGTTAAAGGAACTGGTTTCCAGAACACAGTCATTGTGTGACCAGCAATAAGCATTTTCAAGTTCTTTTTTTCTTCTCTTTTAGACAGGAAAGAAATTGGTGGTTTACTTCAGATCTGAATGTCAATTCAGACAACATTTGCAACAGAACAGAAGCAGAATGTATCTATATGTTTCATTTCAATGATGTGCCTATGCTTTGCTATTAGACTACGAATGCTGCCGTCATGGTAACCTTCTCTGTTTCATTACTGACACTAGAGGTGATACTTGTATTTTCCAAGTAATTGCCTTTATGATGTGTTTGTCAGCAGGTATTAGATAAATCAAAAGACACCTATTTATCAATGTATCTATCCTTCTTTCACCTTTACAATTGAATACTAGGCAAAGACAATTCACTTCTACCATTATCCATTTCATACCACTTTGGAATTACATATTTCAGTTGCATAAATACATCATATAAATGTAACACAAATATATGATATATATTGATATATTGATTTTGAAGTGTTTTACATACCTGCTGATATTCAGGAAAAATTCAGGAAAATGAATTAAAGTGAGACCCACATGTAGTGGGAAATGTGGCGAGTATGGTAGACTACTGTTGATTACTACTGTTACACTAAGTTTACATAGACACAGCACAATTTGTTTAAAACTGTTCTATTATAAACATATATTAAGATATCACGACGACATAAAGTCGACACCTACATCTCATATTCCTAGTCTCTACTGACTGTCGGTGCACCAAACATCCTCTTGAACCATATTATTTATATATACAATAATATATACACATTATCCAAATGTAAGTTTTTATGTGTACGTCAAAAATTTTACAAATCGTCTATGCAACGGATCCTACCAGAACTTTCTTATGAGAACCTTACAAATAAAAAATTTTTTTTTTGATCCATTCTATTACAAATTTTTAAAAAAACCCAGTTGGTACGGTATTACTTATACTATATGATACAAACAGTGAGTTAGTCCCTCAGGGATTGATGATAAACCCATGAGTACTCATATTTTAAAATGATTTTAAAATTTATTTTTTTGTCCACGTGTGTGTTGCAAATCACTGATAGATTTAGTGACTATCTATAGGTATACGGTGATCTTATATCCGTCTTATATCTTCTTACATATTGGAATTTATCGCAATAAACATGACTGATGAGATTTATGTAACTGACAATCTTTGGGAAACCAAAGCGTACATGAGATATTGAATGAGTCTGAACTGGACACCAATGATTAATTCAAGTAGTGAAAAAAAAAGTAAGTATTCAAATCAATTCAAAAGTCACTATTCTGATCGCTCTCTGCTCCTTCTCCGTTCTTCTCCTCTGGTCTGCCTGCCTGGACCCCCAGCTCCCCCCTTATTATTTTGTTGCTCATAATTCTTTTTTTTTTACGTTATATTGATAGTTATGATAAATATTTTTCTGGTTAAATTATTATTATATGAACAGATAAACAAAAAAACACAACAAATTAAAATATACCTGATACTAATGCGATCCTTGGGCTTGTTTGGCAGCACACAACTTGTCCAGTTGAGGAGTAATTTCAGTTAGGTAAATGCAAAGGTCATCTTCAACATTCATTCTTGAACAGTGTTGGTTTTTAATGCTGGTGAGGGCTGAGAATCCGCTTTCACAAAGGTAAGTGGTAGCAAATGGAAGGAAGACTCGCAAAGCCCGGTTAGCCAGTTTGGTAAATTCACCAGACACGTGCAACCAGAATTCAGCAACAAGCTATGGTTTCCTGGGCACATTTCATATCAGTGTTTCTCAGCTCAATTTCAATCAATTCCACATCAGTAGATAAAAAGACATTTGTGATCCACATCATTTCAGTATTGCTTACCATGTCACTGAAGTACATTCTGAACTGGTAAAGAAGGGAATCCATGTATTGTTATAATTTCACATGAAGTGAGGCAGTCGGTCTTGACTTCGTCAAAGTTAAAAAATTCCTGAATGCGGAAAGGGAGTAGAAACATGTTCCCTTTGCGCACTTGTTTCTACCATAGATCCCGTTTCTCAATGAACAGAGTCACTTTGTTTGACAGTGTGACAAGAGTTGATCGGTGCCCTTGCATGCTAATATTAAGTTGATTCAGGTGATCAAAGATATCGGCAAGATAAACAAGTCGAGCAAGCCAGTTCTCCTCTGAGAATCTGCTTGCTGATTTGTGCATTTTTTCATCCAAAAATACCTTGAGACTCACAAAGCTTGAAAACTCGATTCAAAACCTTTCCCTTGGAAAGCCATCTGACCTCAATGTGCAGGAGAAGGTTTTGATGCAATTCACCAATTTCTGCGCTCATTAGCAAAAAAATACAATGCATTCGATGGGTGTGCTTTGATAAAGTTGCCCAATTTTATGATCTCGTCAAGTACATGTTTCAGGTCATCTGGCATCTTTCTCATCTTTCTCATGCAATGTGTTGCTTTTGTGAATGGTGCAACGTCTGTAATTTCAGATTAGGATGAGACAGTCCACACAATAATTTAACTAGTTAAAGAGTGTCTGAAAAACGTTTCTAGCAGTTTAACTAAAAACGAAAAACAACAGTGTAAAATTATTAATGGAATAAAATAATGCAAACAAGGGTTATTTTGAAATGAACCTTTGTATCTTTCCTTATTTATTGGCGTTGTGCAAGTAGGAAAAAAATCTATTATAAAAAAGTATTTTAAATACAAACACAGTTTTTCTAAAATTGAAGTCTCAAAAAGGGGGGAGAGACTTTTACGCCAGTGCTGTCCATAAAATTATTTTTATGGTAGTTGGTCCTTTGATACTGGGCTCTGTCAATGATGCACTGAAAATATCTTTTCACAGAGATCAACAAACTGCATTGATATCTCTGCTGTTAACAAAGGGCTGACCCTACTGAATTACCACTTGTTGTTTCTATAGAGAGGTGTTTTACTTATTTAAGCATACAGATTTATTCCACTCTGCACCATATTTGTATTGGCTGTATTGACTTTATTACTCTTTTGCAAAAAAAGATCTCTTAAGATGGTCCTCTGTGCAATTCTCTTTGCAAGGTAGGATAGCAGCAATAAAAATGTATGTATTATCACACATTCATTTTTTGCTCTTTATGTTACCCCTCTCACATATTTTGATGGAGCCCATTCTATGATTTCCAAATGTATATGGGGTGGCAGACACCCAAGAATATGACTTACAACTCTTCAATGATCTAAATTATTGTATGGACTGTCTCATCCTAATCTGAAATTCCACTACTGGGCGTTCCAACTTAGAGCATTGAGAATTTGGCTCGATCATGATTCTCAGGTTCCTAGTGACATGTGAAGGAGGCTCTGGTGCTCCCTCATAGGCTACAACACCTCACTGACATTAATTAAAAAATGCACTTAAATTTTGGTCTGATTATAGATAACTTATTGAGGACATGGAATAGTATTGAAAAATACATGGGTGGCCATTCTATGTTTTACAAATCATTTTCAGTTTGGAATAAGTGCTGTTTTTTAACAGGAGGCCAACCCTTTCTTTATCCAGCCTGGTCATCCAGAGGCATGCTTTCTTTTGATGACATTTTTGATGATGGAGGCCTTTGTATGGCTCAGCACCTCAAGGAGTCCTACTCCCTTCCTGGTTTCTCTTAGTTTATGTACTTGAGGCTCAGATCAGCTATACAGGCCTAAGGAGTGCCATGGGATGCAGATCTGATGCCTCATCCTTTGGCAGGTTGGATCAATCCTACTAATTCTTCCTGGGAGACAGTATTTACTATTTATGACCCTTTGCAAATTAAATCTTATAAGCCCCAAGCTGTCAATAAAATATGGGGGCACGAGTTGGGGAGTCTTGGAAATGTTCCTAATTGGGAGACTGTATGGCTAAATACATTTGTGGCTTCTGAAAACCCTGCTCATCAACTAATACGTTTTAAACTTAATCATAGAGCTTATGCAACCCTCAACAAATGTTTCCAAATAAAAATTATCTCTGGCCCTGCATGTAACATCTGTAAACTTGGCACATCTGACACCAGAGTAAAGAGAATGCAATGTTTGGGATGTGATGAGACTCACCAGGTGAGATGGTGTCATTTGGGAAATTTAAAATGCAAGACGGGAAACCTGCTAACAGAGTATCCTGAAGGTATCAGGTATTTGAAACTGTTACACAAACTTGCGATGCTCAGCGCTGGATTCCAGACCCTGTGGTGGCTTTCAGAACCTTGAAGAAGGTATTTTAACTTGAGGGTACCTTGCTTTTATAATTATTTTTCTTAAATAAGTGAGAGGAGCTCCATGGTACAGGAAAATATGTAATTCTAAGTGAAACATCATATAACCTTAGAAAAGTGGGAGAAAGCCTGGTACTGTATATTATTAGTTTTAAGGAGTAGCCTGTTACCACAAAGTATATTATGAATTTTAGAGGTAAAGGCTGTCTAGCAGACCAGATATTTAGGTTTAATTAAGCCTTCTGACACACAAAGCAGAAGGAGAGAAAAAGTCCTATAAATATGGGAGCAAAATTACAATTAGTTATCAACCAAGCTTGGTAACACAAGCCTGTCTGATCCATCTTTTGAGTACTTTGTTTGTGAAGCTGACTACTGGTGTTGTATTCGAAGCCTCTGGTTTGGACAACTGTCCTTTCTTTGTTCTGTTTTCTATTTTAAGACATACTTCTCTGCAGAAGGTAAGAAGATTAATATTAGAGATGTTGTTATATTGTATGCATTTGTGTAAATGGGTGCCTTAGAGTGCCTGAGGTGCGTAATGTAACTATATTGCTTTATATATTATTATTGCTGTTAGTTTGCAAAGACACCAGACTGCCTGGACTGTCTATGAGCTAGGAATTAAGTAAATCTGTAATCACTAGATCTGTTTAAGAGCTAATAAACCGAAGGAGTAAATATATACTCTTATTCGTTACTTTGAATAACTGATTCTGTGTGATTATTCTTGTTCTGTTGTCTGGGTATGTGAAAATCTATAAGCCAGTACATGAAATATAGGAGTTTATTTAATCTTATTTGCCCTCATGTTTGCCTCCCCTTATTCTACTAGAGAATTCGAGAAGTGCACAAACATGACAAAGGTATCGAGTGAGTCTCTAGACTAAGAGCTGTGCTTATATGAATAGAACCCATTGATATTTATTTTCATGTATATTTAATAAATTATTGAGTGAGACATAATTCTGAATGTGTAAATCAAAGGTACAGGGTTTAATGAAATTAATTTTTTGTGGGTCTTGTTCCTAATTTTCAAGAATATACATCCCCACCTCCTACCCCACCATTACTATAAGGTTGTCTACTCAGACGATCATATCAATGAAAAAGGACACAATAAGAATATAATATATTTATGATGTTAGCTGTGTGATGGATTCGATAGAAGCCAGGGTTAATAAATGAATAAACAAGAAACACAGTTGATATTTTAGGAAAATATATGCCTATGGCAGGATTGGGTACCCTCAAATTTCTTTTTGGACTCAGATAAGGGATCTGTTTATTTAATTGTTTTAAAAATCATCTCATAAAGCAATTGACTGTTTAAGAATTGTGTTTGCATAAATGCTGGTATAATGAATAATAATAATAATGAATAATAATAATAATAATAATAATAATAATAATAATAATAATAATAATAATAATAATAATATGTAATTTATGCCAGAATCGAAGAGCAATCATTATTATGTAATTTCCACCAAGCCTCAAAGCCCCCCTCCCCCCTAAAAGTCATTGATTTTATGTTACCCTGGCTGCTTGGCACTTTTCTCATTAAGATGAGAGAAGGAGAGAGAGATGAATCTGTATAATTGTTCTGCAGAAGCATACCAGGCCATCATGGCTCTATTACATTTTTATCTTGTTAGCAATGCTGAGTAAAATGTCAGAAAAAATATAATAAATAAGAACATAATAACATAAGAAAGGTTACAAATGAGAGGTGGCCATTCAGCCCATCGTGCTCATTTGGTTGTTAGTAGCTTATTAATTGGTGGTGTAATTCCCAGATGAATAATCACGCTAGTCAAAAACTAAAGTGAAACAGCTCATTTTAATATAACCTAAGTGTTGTGAATAATCGGGTAACTCTCACTCAGGATCGTTCACAACAGCATTAGCTGAGATTCAGCAAGAAGCAATTAATTGTCTTCCATAGCTAGCAATGCAGTATGTAGATAAATGTGGTACTTTGATACTCAATTGCCTTTCATTAGTTCTCTGTGTTTGGTAAACAAATCAACTGTTAAAAAAATACATCCTGTCCTAACACACTTTATATGTTCATTGTGAAAACATTTACTTTAAAATATTTAAGTAGAATCACCAAGATAACAGGCAGCACACTATTTAAAGCTGATTCTGGAGCATGTGCTGTTATTTAATATTTACTTATTTCTTTAAAACACAGGACAAACATCTAAATCCCAGGCTGCCATGCATTGTCATACAAGAGTCTATTACACCAGCAGGAACCATTTTTTTGTCATGAAATTGCACCTCTACTAAACGTGTATATGTGGCAAATTAGTTTGTAGCTGCTATGCCATTTGGAGAATTTCACCTCCAGAAATAAAGTTTTAAAGTACACAGATTATTTTATATTTGGGGGAGCAGTACCAGTTTACACACCATGGAGACTGTACTGGCAACTGACAAAAACTTATTTTGTTCAGATGCCAATAAAACAGTTCAAAGAGACAGTGACTTTAAAAAAAATAAAAAATAAATAAAACTAAGCCCTAGCACATTGTCACAAAGACGGCCGGAGTGGGTGGTGTCAGACCAGAGCCAGGAAATAAACAACAAGAGAGAGGTGGCGTTTGGTGGAGCTGAGCGAATGGTCTCGCTCAGCATTTAATGAATGAACAGACAGATAGAAAATAAACGCTTGTAACAAACAAAAACAGGACACGGCACATTCGCCAAAATAAACAGACAAACAAAAGGACTAAACAAAACACAGTGAGCAGATATTTAACTACGACTACTAATATTATTATTATTACCTCCGTCTCCAATCCTGTTCTCCACTCACCGAACATACAACCCAGAGTGAGTGAAAACATGCTGCTTTTATGCAGCTGTACCGAGACTCGACTGCTAATCAATCATTCAATTGGAGTCGCGGTACAACTGCACGTGAATTAATAAAGTGCAATTCCACGTGCTCACATATTACATTTTACTTGCACGTGAAGTGCTGTACAATCCTCGTGCCTAAATACAAATATACATTCGAAACACTCGTATTACACAGACCCATTTATATCCCGTGTACCAATGACTATACACAAACATTAACACACAACATACAACACAAAATACATACAGGGGCGGGCACTTTGCCACATATACCCCGCCCCCCCCCCCCCCCCCCCCCTGTGTAAAGCACTGTAACAAAGTGCCCGCCCCTGTGTATATTATCTGTTATGTGTTGCGTGTGGTGTGTTTAAATGTTGGTGTATAGACATTGGTACACGGGATATAAACGGGTCTGTGTAACACGAGTGTTTAAAAATGTATATGTGTATTTAGGCACGAGGATTGCACAGCACTTCACGTGCAAGTAAAATGTAGTAATATGTGAGCACGGGGAATTGCACTTTATTAATTCACGTGCTGGGATTCAAGTGAATAATTAATTGGTAATTGAATCCCAGCACAATAGTATATATAGATGCACGTTGTCACATACTGGTGGTTGGGTGTTCGGTGAGCGGAGAACGGGATTGGAGACGGAGGAAATTAGTAGTAGTCTGTTTTCGTTTGTCTATTTATTTTGGCGTAGAGTGCCGTGTCCTGTGTTTTTCGTGTTTGTTAAACCTTTTATTTTGTAATAAACCGGCGCCAACAGGCGTCTTCATCATTTCATTTCATCCGTCCTGTGTTTTGTGTATTTCATTACCTTTCCTGGTTCTGACGCCGCCCACTTCGGCCGTCTCTGTGACACGTGGTGTCCTGCGTGGGATAACAGCGCCTCCAAGCGTCAGACCAGGAGAGGTGTTTTGTCAAAAAAAAAAAAAAAAAAAAAAAAAAAAAAAAACATGGAAGGCTGGGACTGGAGAGATGGCTGCCAGGACCTGGAGGAGTTCCTCGGTGGTCTGGAGGACCAGGGCTGGTGCCTTGCCTGTGGGGAGTTTGGGCACCCGGTGGTGCGCTGCCCCTACCAGGAAGGAGAGGAGGAACTGCCGCAGGAGAGGAAGGTGAGGAGGTGGCAGAGAAGGGGAAAGGGGAAGAGGAAGGCAGAGGTCCCACCGCTGTCTCCACAGCCGCACCAGTCTCCTGCAAGGGAGGAAGAGCCGCACCAGTCCCCTGCAAGTGAGGGAGAGCCGCACCAGTCCCCTGTATCAAGGGGAGACTACACACCGCTCCCACCTCCACCACCAGGAGACTACACGCCGCTCCTACCTCCACCGGCAGGAGCAGAGCAGCAGGAGCTGCCTCTGCCTCCGCCACCTCCACCGGCAGGCGCAGAGCAGCAGGAGCTGCCTCTGCCTCCGCCACCTCCACCGGCAGGCGCAGAGCAGCAGGAGCTGCCTCTGCCTCCGCCACCTCCACCGGCAGGGGGAGAGCAGCAGGAGCTGCCTCTGCCTCCGCCACCTCCACCGGCAGGGGGAGAGCAGCAGGAGCTGCCTCTGCCTCCGCCACCTCCACCGGCAGGGGGAGAGCAGCAGGAGCTGCCTCTGCCTCCGCCACCTCCACCGGCAGGGGGAGAGCAGCAGGAGCTGCCTCTGCCTCCGCCACCTCCACCGGCAGGGGGAGAGCAGCAGGAGCTGCCTCTGCCTCCGCCACCTCCACCGGCAGGGGGAGAGCAGCAGGAGCTGCCTCTGCCTCCGCCACCTCCACCGGCAGGGGGAGAGCAGCAGGAGCTGCCTCTGCCTCCGCCACCAGCAGAGGGTGAATGCCTGCTGGGTCCCTGTCCACCAGCAGAGGGTGAATGCCTGCTGGGTCCCTGTCCACCAGCAGAGGGTGAATGCCTGCTGGGTCCCTGTCCACCAGCAGAGGGTGAATGCCTGCTGGTATCACTTCCCCCACCAGCAGAGGGTGAATGCCTGCTGGTATCACTTCCCCCACCAGCAGAGGGTGAATGCCTGCTGGTATCACTTCCCCCACCATCACGAGGAGAGGAGCTGGAGCTTCCTCTGCCTCCACCTCCATCAGGGGGAGAGGAGCAGGAGCTGCCTCTCCCTGCACCAGAAGGACCAGGACTAGATGCTGGCGGTCCTCAGCAGCCCTTGCATAGGCTGCTGAGGGAAGCACGGGGAAGAACCTCCCGGCTGCAGTGGCCGAAAAGAGGGCCAACACCCGCACCCCAGCTTGTCCTGACTGCCAGCCTCGCTTCGCCCAAGGATGCCAGCCTCGCTTCGCCCAAGGATGCCAGCCTCGCTTCGCCCAAGGATGCCAGCCTCGCTTCGCCCAAGGATGCCAGCCTCGCTTCGCCCAAGGATGCCAGCCTCGCTTCGCCCAAGGATGCCAGCCTCGCTTCGCCCAAGGATGCCTCTGCATCGCCTGGGGTTGCCCGCCGCTCTGCATCGCCTGGGGTTGCCCGCCGCTCTGCATCGCCTGGGGTTGCCCGCCGCTCTGCATCGCCTGGGGTTGCCCGCCGCTCTGCATCGCCTGGGGTTGCCCGCCGCTCTGCATCGCCTGGGGTTGCCCGCCGCTCTGCATCGCCTGGGGTTGCCCGCCGCTCTGCATCGCCTGGGGTTGCCCGCCGCTCTGCATCGCCTGGGGTTGCCCGCCGCTCCGCATCACAGCCGGAAGTACTGTGGCCGGAACCCCACGAAGGGGAGCTGCCGGCCATGAAGAAGGGGGAGGAGGTCTGGAGACCGCCAACCCCAGCAGCAGTTTCGCTGCCGGAGAAGGGGGAGGAGGTCTGGAGACAGCCAACCCCAGCAGCAGTTTCGCTGCCGGAGAAGGGGGAGGAGGTCTGGAGACCGCCAACCCCAGCAGCAGTTTCGCTGCCGGAGAAGGGGGAGGAGGTCTGGAGACCGCCAACCCCAGCAGCAGTTTCGCTGCCGGAGGAGGGGGAGGAGGTCTGGAGACCGCCAACCCCAGCAGCAGTTTCGCTGCCGGAGAAGGGGGAGGAGGTCTGGAGACCGCCAACCCCAGCAGCAGTTTCTCCGCCGGAGATCGTGGGGGAGGTCCGGAGACCTGCTCCCTCTGCAGTTTCTTCCCTGCAGGAAGAACGGTGGTTGAAGCCCCACCAAGGGGAGCTGCCGGCGCCGAAGGAGGGGGAAGGTCAGGAGACCACACCCCAAGCAGCCTTTCCGCTGCTAGGACTACCCTGGCAGGAGAATGCTACCCTGCTGACAGCATTACGACCTGTGGGCCCCTGGAAGCCTCTGGTCCTGGCCAAGGACTTTGGGCGGGACTTTTGGGCTTTTAAGGGGGGAGGTGGCCATTGAGGCCATGTGTGCTTTGCACAGGAGGGGGTATATGTAACAAAGTGCCCGCCCCTGTGTATATTATCTGTTATGTGTTGCGTGTGGTGTGTTTAAATGTTGGTGTATAGACATTGGTACACGGGATATAAACGGGTCTGTGTAACACGAGTGTTTAAAAATGTATATGTGTATTTAGGCACGAGGATTGCACAGCACTTCACGTGCAAGTAAAATGTAGTAATATGTGAGCACGGGGAATTGCACTTTATTAATTCACGTGCTGGGATTCAAGTGAATAATTAATTGGTAATTGAATCCCAGCACAATAGTATATATAGATGCACGTTGGCACATACTGGTGGTTGGGTGTTCGGTGAGCGGAGAACGGGATTGGAGACGGAGGAAATTAGTAGTAGTCTGTTTTCGTTTGTCTATTTATTTTGGCGTAGAGTGCCGTGTCCTGTGTTTTTCGTGTTTGTGTAAACCTTTTATTTTGTAATAAACCGGCGCCAACAGGCGTCTTCATCATTTCATTTCATCCGTCCTGTGTTCTGTGTATTGCATTACCTTTCCTGGTTCTGACGCCGCCCACTTCGGCCGTCTCTGTGACAAGCACACATGGCCTCAATGGCTCCCAGACTGACTCCTTCAGCCGGGGCAAGTCCAGCAGCAGAAAAGACCTCCCCCAAGATCTCCGGTAGCAAAAATGCTGCGGGGGAAGGTGATCTCCTGACCTCTCCTCCCTTTATAGCCGGCAGCTCCCTCTGGGAGTCAGAGCTGACTGCGACCCCTGGCGAAGCAGTTCCAGCGATCCCAGGTGATGCGAAGTGGCTGGCAACCCCAGGCGAAGCAGTTCCAGTGACCCCATGCGATGCGGAGCGGCTGGCAACCTTAGGCGATGTGGAGCAGCTGGCAACCCCAGGCGATGCGGAGTGGCAGGCAACCACAGGCGATGCCAGGCAGGCATCCTTGGGCGAAGTGAGGCAGGCATCCTTGGACGAATTGAGTCAGGCATCCTTGGGTGAAGAGAGGCAGGGAGTCAGGACAAGCTGAGGTGCGGGTGTTGGCCCTCTTCTCGGCCACTGCGGCCGGGAGGTTCTTCCCCGTGCTTCCCTCAGCAGCCTATGCAAGGGCTGCTGAGGACCACCAGCATCTAGTCCTGGTCCTTCTGGTGCAGGGAGAGGCAGCTCCTGCTCCTCTCCCTCTGATGATGCGAGAAGTGATACCAGCAGACATTCATCCTGTGCTGGTGGGGGAAGTGATACCAGCAGGCATTCATCCTCTGCTGGTGGAAAGGGACCCAGCAGGCATTCACCCTAAGCTGGTGGGGGAAGTGATACCAGCAAGCATTCATCCTCTGCTGGTGGGGGAATTGATACTAGCAGGCATTCATCCTCTTCTGGTGGACGGGGACCCAGCAGGCATTCACCCTCTGCTGGTGGACAGGGACCCAGAAGGCATTCACCCTCTGCTGGTGGACAGGGACCCAGCAGGCTTTCACCTTCTGCTGGCGGACTTGTCGGAGGCAGGGGCAGCTCCTGCTGCTCTGCTCCTGCCGGTGGAGGTGGAAGAGGCAGAGGCAGCTCCTGCTGCTCTGCTCCTGCCGATGGAGGTGGCGGAGGCATGTAGTCTCCTGGCGATGGAGGTGGGAGCAGCGTGTAGTCTATTAGAGGAGGTGGTGGGAGTGGCGTGTAGTCTACCCTTGTTACAGGGGACTGGTGCGGCTCTCCCTTACTAGCAAGGGGCTGGTGTGTTGGCTCGTCTCCCTCTGGTCCTAGAAACAATGTCAGGGCTTCTCCTGAATAATGAATAGTGATTAACTGATTGAAAAAAAAGACGTAAGTGCTTAAATAACTAGACTTGTCACACCTGTGACACACTTCCCTGTTTTTTCAGTTGTGGCCCCCGCAACTACCTAATTTTTCAATAACTCATTAAAAACAAAACAATCAGTGCATTCAATCTACTTTTTCATTAAACTTCTCTGAAGCTTACTGGGGAGATCTAGCCAAATTAGGTCTATTGGATCTCCTTAACTCACATGGAGGAGAGACTTCCCTAAACAAGTAGTCCCACATTGGATGGGGTAATTCTGGAACCTGTATACTATCGTGGGTATCGGATGGTTCAGGTAAAGGTAACAGTCAAGGACACAACATATTATGATGCGGGGTCCGTATAGGACCTTCATGTTGCTCTGGTCACACTGTATAAACTGGCAAGGTAGGGTCTGCAATTTTTACTATGACATGTGGTTCAGTTTACCACTTAACTGCGAACTTACCTATGTCCCACGCCCTTCGATTCCTGATCAACATCCTTCACCAGGCAACAGTGGAGCTCCCTTTGTCACCTGATCATATTTCTTGTGATGTCTCAGCACTCTGGGGCATCTGCTTCCCTGCTTTTTCATAGGCAAAAGACATCTTCTGGTGATGGTGATGCACCCATTTATCTGTACTTCGGAGTACCTTGGGCTTTGCAATCTCCAGTGCCAAATCTGTTGGAAGCCAAGCATGTCTTCCAAACATCAGGAAGAAGGGAGCAAAACCTTGTGAGAACTGTCACACAATGTGTTGCAATAAGTGCAACACCTGCTTAATTCGTAACTGAATTGCAGACTGCCTGGCCAGGATATTTCTTTACTTCCTCTGTTCTATATTCTATGATTCTAACAAATTAAATATACTTTTGAATACCACCCATTGCTAAAACTATATATGTAATAATAAGTATTTTATTTGAAATTCTCAGATATTTTAGTATATATTATAATGTGGTTAGCAGTAGTTGTTTGACTATAAGATTGCCTTGCTTCATTTTTGCGCTTGAAATTACTGCTAAGCTTTTTGCAATGCTGTCCCTTTCAGCTTGCCATAGTTTCTTTTTTTATACAGGTCTCATTTCCTGACTGGTTGTTGGGCAATTTAAAAGATGGTAGAAAAATCTTTTCAGGGGAGTGTGCTCAACTAGTGCTCTCAGGACTTGTCATTCTTTTGGAGCCTTTGGTCAAGTTTTTTTCTTTATCTATTTCATTAGTCTGGGTTTTAGTAATGTCTATTGGTTTTCAAGATGTAGTTTCCTTTGTTTAGGATTAGATATTCAGTCTTTTCATAGACATTATCTTTTACTCAGCTTTACTAACGTTTGTTGTTTTGTCTTTAATAGTATGTTTAATACTTTGTTTTCTTTGATACTTTTATTTTTTCTAGCCATGTTCTTTTTTTATATTTTTATTGGTTTTGGTTGGAACACACTGTTGTTAATCGCTAGTGCAATTGTTTTTTTTTTTTTTTTTTTTTTTTTTGCAAGCATGGATTATAATGAACATTGCAGCTCTATTAAGAAGTTTCATCACCACGGGCCCGAACAGGAGAATTGGGTGAGATCAATCCTTTTTCTTTTCTTTTTTTTTTGCTGCTATTGGATTACAATTTTGAATGGCCATTTTTTGTTTTGTTTTTTGGGACATTTTTTGTTTGAGGTATTCTGATCTCTGTTTGGTTTTGATCATTATTTTTCCTGTGCTATCCCTTGAGTGGACGATATTATATTAGGTCCCTAACCTGTAATTGTCAGTTACCCTTATTGCTAGGTGAAGGGATTTAAATCTCTAAAATCTGTATGTGTGATTGTTGTTCTTCTCTCTTAGTGGTGTTAATATCTAAATGGTGCATGTAATTGTTCAATTCTGCCAATTTAGTTTGTATACTCCTGTGTTGTGATATTACTGTCTTTGACAGGGATTTTTTATTATATCATTACAGAATAGTACTTTCTGAGCAAGTTATATTTATAGTATTGTTTTTTGCTAACAATATATACATCTTTAAATATAATATTTACCTTTATTGCAGTGGACTTTGATTATCTTTGTTAGGGGTTGCCTGACTCATTATTACTATTTACATAAGACCTGAGGGTTAGTTGTTTATTGTTTTGCTATTGGCTGGGTAAGTAATAAATCTTGTCTATTGTTTATATCTGCTAATTGCCCTGGATTCCCTTTTATTGTGCTGTGGCTGATTACTGATGGAGTTGTTTCATCTTTTTTGTAAAGAGATATTTCTAACTTCTGTTAATACTTTAGAACAAAGTGTTTTAGCAAGTAGCTTAAGAAATCTATTACAAAAAAATCTGTTACAACCTGTAGAACTATGAACAGAATTATTATAGAAATTAACTAGTTCTGAAAGGTAATAAGCCAAGCTTCCTTGCTTCTCTTGTTCTATTGTCCCCAATATATTGAGCAGTGTCTGGTTCAATCTCTTGCACATCCCATTGCCTTGTGGGTGATATGGGGTAGTTCTGCTTTTCCTTATCCCATAACACGTACATAACTCTTTAATCAAGTTTGACTCAAAGTTTGGACACTGGGCAACCGAAAGGCTGTATAACATTGCCATTTGATCATGGGTTGGGACAGCCTATGCAAAGTGGGTAAACATGTCTGTGATTACTAAACTGTTCTGATACTCATCCCTGGGTCTGCTTAATGTCAAAAAATCCATAGCTACCACTTCTAATGGTGCTGTAGTCTGAATGGGGACAAAGGGCACTTTACGCTTAGACTTGGCTTTTCTTAGCACACGGGGGCATGAGGCATGCCAACCCCTCACAATAAGGCGAATAAAAATGATTCCTAATCACAGAGAGGGTTTTTTCAATTCCCAAATGCCCTGCTTGCTCATGGTAACTCTGTTAAATCTCCCTCCATTCATTTTTGGGAGCAATAACTTGAAAACGTACCTCTTGTGTCCCCCGTTCCAGTACTCTAGCCGTTCCCATTGCTGCAGAGGCTGGCGCATCCTGGGGGCACCCTACTCATGCTCTGCTGGAGCGATGAAAGATCCCCCATCTTTAAACAGCCTCAACTGATGGATCAATGGGTCCTTCAGTTGTGTGTTGATCCATCTCTCTGGTGCCATCAGGCACTCACCATCCGCAGCCTGTACAGCTAGGCCTGTTACCCCACTACAGCAAGCTTTGATCACCTCTGGATTCACCATCTGAAAGGAAGGAACTTCTACTCCATCTCTGTCTCTCACTTCCGGACCTTCTCTCCCTGGTGCATACAAAATGTCAGACTGAAAATTAGCCAGCTGTGCTGCTCATCTCTGTTCCACTACTCCTAGGTTAGTAGTTTGTAAGTGAGCTAAGGGGTTATTATTGGTGTAAACTGTAAATTTTGCTCTCGTCAGGTAATCCTTGAATTTATCTGCAGCTGTCCACTTTAAACAAGGAGCTCTAGTTTGAATGAGCTGTAGGCATTGTTCCTTTCTGCTGGATGCTAACTGGCTTGCCTAGGCCACTACCCTCTCTTTACCATCTTGAAGCTGAGCTAGGACAGCCCAGAGTCCCTCTTTACTGGCATCTGTGTAGACAATGAAAGACAGTGAAAAATCAGCAAAAGTCAACACTGGGACCTGAAGTAAGACAGCCTTTAACTGTATGAAAGCAGCTACACATGGTTCAGCCCATGCTACTGGCTCCTGTCCTGCCCTATTCTTCATATTTGGTATACCCATCAGCAGATGAGTAGGGGGAACAACACTGGCAAAAGTAGGTATAAACTGGCGGTAATACCCTACAGCAAGGCTAGATGGCTACAGAGAGACAGGAGGAGTAAACCCCTGAAATTTTTGGGGGGGGGACAAGGGCAGACCGCAGGTAACCCTGAGGGGCTGCTGAAGATGGATGGAGCCGCAGTCCTTGTAAAGGCACTATAATGGAGCCGAGAGATTCCGCCCGAACGCCAGAGAGGCCGAGGAGGATCCGTCCCCGAGAGCTGCAGAAGGAGGAGTCCCGGTCCTGGAAGCTGGCGAGGGAGGAGGAGAGACTGCCTGCCCGGAAGCCAGCGGGAGGAACTGCCTGTGGGGCATCGTCTCAGAAGGAGGCGGGGCAATTCTCCGGAGAGGAGCCCTGTGAAGGGACACTGGGTTTAGGGGGTAATAATTGTGGGTGTATTGTTAATTATTGTTACATGTTAGTAGATTATTGTTAAATGATGTATTGTACGAATGATGGTGATGGGAAATGAAAATAGTAAATTAGTGTTAATGTGGATAATGGTTGTATGTGTGTGCATGTTTGTTGTTTGTAGCGATGTTGGTATTGTGGCGCTAACGCTGGAGTCTGGTATTATGATATTGAGGTTGCGCCTGGCTCCAATGTTCCCTCCCACCCACCCTTGTGATTTTTGTTTTGTCGAATGGACCCCTATGGGTTCCATTCTGAGCAGGAGGATATGTGGCAAAGCGTAAGCCTTGCACATGGAAATATATAGTTTATTGTATGTTTTTGTGTTAATTGTTAACATGTTGATTTGTTTAATTGTTTAGCTGCTGTGGCGCTCCGCTGGGGATGATTACCCGTCTGCGTGGAGCAGCAGCTGAAAGCAATCAACTGTTCCAGTGGGCGGGTCTCAGCGAATCGTCAGTATAAAAGCATGGTGATCGGGGCTGCTGCAAGGCCTGCCGTTTTCACGGTACCTTTGATTTATAGTTTGTTGTATTGTGTTTTATTTTGCACTTTTTGTACAGTTTGCTGTATTAGTCCTCTGTGCGTTACCATTGCTGGTTATTACCATTACTTTTGTTTTTCTGTTTGTTTGATATTAAAACCTGCGCGCCTGTGCTGGCGTTTCAACATCAAACACCACGTCTGTCTCTCTGTGCGCTTGAACAGCGGCTACCCACACGCGTGACACGAACAAGACCCTGTCACACTCGAACACCTGGCTTGCAAGACAATGCTATACTAATCTCTGGAAAGTGGCTGGCGCATTGTATAGGCCAAATTGCATTCTTTCAAATTCATATAGACCAAATGGAATGGTAAATGCCTTCTTCTCTTCATCTTGAGGTCTACTTCAAATTGCCAATAGCCACTTGCCAAGTCAAGAGTGGAATACCATTCAGCTGTTGTTAAACTAGTAAATGACTCCAACATGTCCAGCATAGGGGACCTCTAACCCTTTAACAGCATGCAATACTAACCATGAAACGTCTTCCTTGGCTCCAGTCTCTGCAAAATAGTGATTATACAAGCTTTCAGTAAATACAGTAACCTCATGTAACCTGCTGCTTGCCCAGTACCAGTAGGTCTAAATATTTTAAAGGACCCTGATGCTGGTAGGTCTTGTGTGGGCAGTACCTTTCGATATGTTCAGCTTTCTGACAGTAGTGGCAGATGGTTTGGTTTCTGGAGTCCCACTGAGCAGCAGTCCGGTATCTCGGCCACTTCCTCCATGAGGTGGGGTATGGTCCTTGCTCAGATCCAACATCTATTTCCTCATTTCCTGAAAAAGCTCATCTTTCAAATCTTTTTTTCCAAGACAAAGCATTTTGGAGTGAAGGCAAAGAGCCAGACTCACCTACTGCCCAACACGCTTAATTGTTTAATTGTGTAATTGTCTGGGTGTTAAAAGTGGTGAGGTTGAGAAGGTAGGGGGAAGGGAAATGTGAAGAGGACTTGCTGAGAGCCTGTGTGGAGTTGGTTGTGTACATTTTAAGTACTGTTTGGCTTGGAATTATTCTTATATATTACACCACACAATGTCATTAACCAGAAATTAGGCTGCAAATTCATTACTATATACACTGAACAAAAATATAAACACAA